>NC_092380.1:45841900-46053042 GCF_030028105.1 Mobula birostris | reverse complement strand
TGGGAGGAGGTGTAGCGGTGTGGGAGGTGGTACAGTGGTGGGGGAGGAGTTGTAGTGGTGAGGGAGGATGTGTAGTGGTGAGGGAGGAGGTACATTGGTGAGGGAGCATGTGTAATGGTGAAGGAGGAAGTACAGTGGTGAGGGAGATGCTACAGTGGTGAGGGAGGAGGTACGGTGGTGAGCGAGGAGGTGTAATGGTGAAGGAGGAGGTTTAGTGGTGAGGGAGGAGGTGTAATGGTGAGGGAGGAGGTTTAGTGGTGAGGCAGGAGGCGTAGTGGTGAAGGTGGAGGTGTAGTGGTGAGGAAGAAGATGTAGAGGTGAGTGAGGAGGTGTAGTGTTGAGGGAGGATGTGTAATGGTGAAGTAGGAAGTACAGTGGTGAGGAATTAGCTGTAGCGATGAGGGAGGAAATACAGTGGTGAAGGAGGTGTAGTGGTGAGACAGGGGGTGTAATGCTGAGGGAGGAGGTTCATTGGTGAGGGAAGAGTTGTAGTGGTGAGGGAGGAGGTGTAGTGCTGAGGGAGGTGTTACAGTGGTGAGGGACGTGTTGTAGTGGTGAGGAAGGAGGTACAGTGTTGAGGGAGGAGGTACAGTGGTGAGGGTGGAGTTACAGTGGATAGGGAGGAGTTGTATTGGTGAGTGAAGAGGTGCAGTAGTGAGGGAGAAGGTACAGTGGTGAGGGAGCATGTGTAATGGTGAAGGAGGAGGTGCAGTGGTGAGGGAGGTGCTACAGTGGTGCGGGAGGAGGTACAGTGGTGAGGGAGGAGTTGCAGTGGTGAAGGAGGATGTACTGTGGTGAGGGAGGAGGTGTAATGGTGAAGGAGGAGGTTTAGTGGTGAGGGAGGAGGTGTAATGGTGAGGGAGGAGGTTTAGTGGTGAGGCAGGAGGCGTAGTGGTGAGGGAGGAGGTATAGTGGTGAGGGAGGAGTTGTAGTGGTGAGGGAGGAGGTTTAGTGTTGAGGAGGAGGTGCAGTTGTTAGGGCAGAGGTTTAGTGGTGAGGGAGTTGGTGTCGTAGTGATTAAAGAGATGTAGTGGTGAAGGAGGAGGTGTAGTGGTGAAGAAGGAGATGTAGTGGTGAGTGAGGAGGTGTAGTGGTGAGGGAGGAGGTGTAATGGTGAAGGAGGTAGTACAGTGGTGAGGAATTAGCTGTAGTGATGAGGGAGGAAGTGCAGTGGTGAAGGAGGTGTAGTGGTGAGACAGGAGGTGTAATGCTGAGGGAGGAGGTACAGTGGCGAGGGAAGAGTTGTAGTGGTGAAGGAGGTGTAGTGCTTAGACAGGAGGTGTAATGCTGAGGGAGGAGGTACAGTGGTGAGGGAAGAGTTGTAGTGGTGAGGGAGGAGGCGTAGTGCTGAGGGAGGAGTTACAGTGGTGAGGAATGTGTTGTAGTGGTGAGGGAGGAGGTACAGTGGTGAGGGAGGAGGTACAGTGGTGAGGGTGGAGTTACAGTGGATAGGGAGGAGTTGTATTGGTGAGTGAAGAGGTGCAGTACTGAGGGAGAAGGTACAGTGGTGAGGGAGGAGGTGTAGTGGTGAAGGAGGAGGTTATTTATGAGGGAGAAATGCAGTGGTGATGGAGGAGGAGTAGTGGTGTGGGAGGCGGTGTAGTGGTGAGGACGGAGGTGTAGTACTGAGCGTAGGTACAGTGTTCAGGGAGGAGGTACAGTGGTGAGGGAGGAGATGTAGTGCTGAGGGAGGAGGTATAGTGGTGAGGGAGGAGGTACAATGGTGAGGGAGGAGGTACAGTGGTGAGGGAGGAGGTGTAGTGGTGAGGGAGGAGGTGTCGTGGCGAGAGAGGAGGTGTAGTGGTGAGGGAGGAGGTATAGTGGTTAGGGAGGAGGTACAGTGGTGAGGGAGGACATGTAGTGCTGAGGGAGGATGTACAGTGGTGAGGGGGGAGGTGTAGTGGTGAGTGAGGAGGTACAGTGGTGAGGGAGGAGGTGTAGTGCTAAGGGAGGAGGTATAGTGGTGAAGGAGGAGGTATAGTGGTAATGGAGGATGTGTAATGGTGAGGGAGGAGGTGTAGTGTTGAAGGAGGAGGTTCAGTGGTGAGGGAGGAGGTTTAGTGGTGAGGGAGGAGGTGTAGTGGTGAGGGACGAGGTACAGTGATGAGGGAGGAGGTACAGTGGTGAGTGTGGTGGTACAGTGGTTAGGGAGGAGGTGTAGTGGTGAGGGAGGAGGTACAGTGGTGAAGGTGGAGTTGTAGTTGTGAGGGAGGAGGTTTAGTGGTGAGGGAGGAGGTGCAGTTGTCAGGGAGGATGTTTAGTGGTGAGGGAGTTGGTGTCGTAGTGATTAAAGAGATGTAATGGTGAAAGAGGAGGTGTTGTGGTGAGGGAGGAGATGTAGTGGTGATGGAGGAGGTACAGTGGTGAGTGCGGAGGTGTTGTGGTGAAGGAGGAGGTGTAATGGTGAAGGAGGATGTACAGGGGTGAGGAGTTAGGTGTAAGTGATGAGGGAGGAAGTACAGTGGTGAAGGTGGTTTAGTGGTGAGGCAGGAGGTACGGTTGTTATAGAGAAGGTACAGTGGTGAGTGAGGCTGTGTAGTGATGAGGCAGGAGGTACTGTGGTTAGGGAGGAGGTACAGTGGTGAGGGTGCTGGTACAGTGGTTAGGGAGGCGGCACAGTTGTGAGGGAGGAGGTACAGTGGTGAGGCAGGAGGTGTCGTGGTCAGGGATGAGGTGCAGTGGTGAGGGAGGCGGTACAGTGGTGAGGGAGGAGGTGTAGTGGTGAGGGAGGTGGTACAGTGGTGAGGGAGGAGTTACAGTGGTGAGGGAGGAGTTACAGTGTTTAGGGAGGAGTTGTAGTGGTGAGGGAGGTGGTGTAGTGGTGAGGGAGTAGGTAAAGTGGTTAGGGAGGAGATGTAGTGGTGAAGGAGGGGGTGTAGTGGAGAGGGAGGAGGTGTAGTGGTGAAGGAGGAAGTGTAGTTATGAGGGAGGAATGCAGAGGTGATGGAGCGGGTGTAGTAGTGAGGGAGGAAGTACAGTGATCAAGGAGTTGGTGTACTGTTCACGGAGGAAGTTTAGTTGTGATGGAGGAGGTGTAGTGGTCAGGGAGAAGGTACGGTAGTGAGGGAGGAGCTGTAGTTGTGAGAGAGGAGGTGCAGTTCTGAGGGAGGAGGTACAGTGCTGAGGGAGGAGGTACAGTGGTGAAGGAGGATGTACAGTGGTGAGGGAGGAGGTGTACTGCTGAGGGAGGAGGTACAGTGGTGAGGGAGGAGTTGTAGTTGTGAGGGAGGAGGTGTAGTGGTGAGGGAGGAGGTACAGTGGTGAGGGAGGAGTTGCAGTGGTGAGGGAGGAGGTGTAGTGTTTAGAGAGGAGGTAGAGTGGTGAGGGACGATGTGTAATGGTGAATAAGGAGGTACAGTGGTGAGGGAGGCGGTACAGTGGTGAGGGATGAGGTACAGTGCTGAGTGAAGAGTTGTAGTGGTGAGCGAGGAGGTACAGTGGTGAGGGAGGAGGTGTAGTTGTGAAGGAGGAGGTACAGTGGTGAGGGAGATGGTACAGTGATGAGTGAAGAGTTGTAGTGGTGAGGGAGGAGGTACAGTGCTGAGGGAGGAGGTACGGTGGTGAGCGAGGAAGTGTAATGGTGAAGGAGGATGTACAGTGGTGAGGGAGGAGGTGCAGTGGAGAGGGTGTATGTACAGTGGTGATGGAGGAGGTGTAGTGGTGAGGGAGGAGATGTAGTGGTGAGTGAGGAGGTACAGTGATGAGGGACGAGTTGTAGTGGTGAGGGAGGAGGTGTAATGGTGAAGGAGGAAGTACAGTGTTGAACGAGGAGCTGTAGTCATGAGGGAGGAGGTAGGGTGGTGAGGGAGGTGTAGTTGTGAGGGGAGAGGTACAGTGGTAAGAGGGGAGGTATGGTGGTTAGGGAGAAGGTACAGTGGTGAGTGAGGGGGTGTAGTGATGAGGGAGGAGGTACAGTGGTGTGGGAGGAGGTACAGTGGTGAGGGTGGTGGTACAGTGGTTAGGGAGGCGGTATAGTGGTGAGGAAGGAGGTACAGTGTTGAGGGAGGAGGTGCAGTGGAGAGGGAGTATGTACAGTGGTGAGGGAGGAGGTGTAGTGGTGAGGGAGGAGATGTAGTGGTGAGTGAGGAGGTTTAGTGGTGCGGTAGGAGGTTTAGTGGTGAGGAGGAGGTGCAGTTGTCAGGGAGGAGATTTAGTGGTGAGGTGTGTTGGTGTCGTAGTGATTAAAGAAATGTAGTGGTGAAGGAGGAGGTGTAATGGTGCAGGAGGAGGTTTAGTGGTGAGGGAGGAGGTGTAATGGTGAGGGAGGAGGTTTAGTGGTGAGGGAGGAGGTGTAATGGTGAGGGAGGAGGTTTAGTGGTGAGTGAGGAGGTGTAATGGTGAGGGAGGAGGTTCAGTGGTGAGGCAGGAGTTGTAGTGGTGAGGGAGGAGGTTTATTGTTGAGGGAGGAGGTGCAGTTGTCAGGGCGGAGGTTTAGTGGTGAGGGAGTTGGTGTCGTAGTGATTAAAGAGATGTAGTGGTGAAGGAGGAGGTGTAGTGGTGAGGGAGGAGATGTAGTGGTGAGTGAGGAGGTGTAGTGGTGAGGGAGGAGGTGTAATGGTGAAGGAGGTAGTACAGTGGTGAGGAATTAGCTGTAGTGATGAGGGAGGAAGTACAGTGGTGAAGGAGGTGTAGTGGTGAGACAGGAGGTGTAATGCTGAGGGAGGAGGTACAGTGGTGAGGGAAGAGTTGTAGTGGTGAGGGAAGAGGTGTAGTGCTGAGAGAGGAGTTACAGTGGTGAGGGACGTGTTGTAGTGGTGAGGGAGGAGGTACAGTGTTGAGGGAGGAGGTACAGTGGTGAGGCAGGAGGTGTATTGGTGAGGGAAGAGGTACAGTGGTGAGGTTGGAGGTACAGTGGTGAGGGAGGAGGTGTAGTGGTGAGGGAGGAGGTACAGTGGTGAGGAAGGAGGTACAGTGGTGAGGGTGGAGTTACAGTGGATAGGGAGGAGTTGTATTGGTGAGTGAAGAGGTGCAGTACTGAGGGAGAAGGTACAGTGGTGAGGGAGGAGGTTTAGTGGTGAGGGAGGAGGTGTAGTGGTGAGGGACGAGGTACAGTGATGAGGGAGGAGGTACAGTGGTGAGTGTGGTGGTACAGTGGTTAGGGAGGAGGTGTAGTGGTGAGGGAGGAGGTACAGTGGTGAGGGTGGAGTTGTAGTTGTGAGGGAGGAGGTTTAGTGGTGAGGGAGGAGGTGCAGTTGTCAGGGAGGATGTTTAGTGGTGAGGGAGTTGGTGTCGTAGTGATTAAAGAGATGTAATGGTGAAAGAGGAGGTGTTGTGGTGAGGGAGGAGATGTAGTGGTGATGGAGGAGGTACAGTGGTGAGTGCGGAGGTGTTGTGGTGAAGGAGGAGGTGTAATGGTGAAGGAGGATGTACAGGGGTGAGGAGTTAGGTGTAAGTGATGAGGGAGGAAGTACAGTGGTGAAGGTGGTTTAGTGGTGAGGCAGGAGGTACGGTTGTTATAGAGAAGGTACAGTGGTGAGTGAGGCTGTGTAGTGATGAGGCAGGAGGTACTGTGGTTAGGGAGGAGGTACAGTGGTGAGGGTGCTGGTACAGTGGTTAGGGAGGCGGCACAGTTGTGAGGGAGGAGGTACAGTGGTGAGGCAGGAGGTGTCGTGGTCAGGGATGAGGTGCAGTGGTGAGGGAGGCGGTACAGTGGTGAGGGAGGAGGTGTAGTGGTGAGGGAGGTGGTACAGTGGTGAGGGAGGAGTTACAGTGGTGAGGGAGGAGTTACAGTGTTTAGGGAGGAGTTGTAGTGGTGAGGGAGGTGGTGTAGTGGTGAGGGAGTAGGTAAAGTGGTTAGGGAGGAGATGTAGTGGTGAAGGAGGGGGTGTAGTGGAGAGGGAGGAGGTGTAGTGGTGAAGGAGGAAGTGTAGTTATGAGGGAGGAATGCAGAGGTGATGGAGCGGGTGTAGTAGTGAGGGAGGAAGTACAGTGATCAAGGAGTTGGTGTACTGTTCACGGAGGAAGTTTAGTTGTGATGGAGGAGGTGTAGTGGTCAGGGAGAAGGTACGGTAGTGAGGGAGGAGCTGTAGTTGTGAGAGAGGAGGTGCAGTTCTGAGGGAGGAGGTACAGTGCTGAGGGAGGAGGTACAGTGGTGAAGGAGGATGTACAGTGGTGAGGGAGGAGGTGTACTGCTGAGGGAGGAGGTACAGTGGTGAGGGAGGAGTTGTAGTTGTGAGGGAGGAGGTGTAGTGGTGAGGGAGGAGGTACAGTGGTGAGGGAGGAGTTGCAGTGGTGAGGGAGGAGGTGTAGTGTTTAGAGAGGAGGTAGAGTGGTGAGGGACGATGTGTAATGGTGAATAAGGAGGTACAGTGGTGAGGGAGGCGGTACAGTGGTGAGGGATGAGGTACAGTGCTGAGTGAAGAGTTGTAGTGGTGAGCGAGGAGGTACAGTGGTGAGGGAGGAGGTGTAGTTGTGAAGGAGGAGGTACAGTGGTGAGGGAGATGGTACAGTGATGAGTGAAGAGTTGTAGTGGTGAGGGAGGAGGTACAGTGCTGAGGGAGGAGGTACGGTGGTGAGCGAGGAAGTGTAATGGTGAAGGAGGATGTACAGTGGTGAGGGAGGAGGTGCAGTGGAGAGGGAGTATGCACAGTGGTGATGGAGGAGGTGTAGTGGTGAGGGAGGAGATGTAGTGGTGAGTGAGGAGGTACAGTGATGAGGGACGAGTTGTAGTGGTGAGGGAGGAGGTGTAATGGTGAAGGAGGAAGTACAGTGTTGAACGAGGAGCTGTAGTCATGAGGGAGGAGGTAGGGTGGTGAGGGAGGTGTAGTTGTGAGGGGAGAGGTACAGTGGTAAGAGGGGAGGTATGGTGGTTAGGGAGAAGGTACAGTGGTGAGTGAGGGGGTGTAGTGATGAGGGAGGAGGTACAGTGGTGTGGGAGGATGTACAGTGGTGAGGGTGGTGGTACAGTGGTTAGGGAGTATGTGCAGTGGTGAGGGAGGAGGTGTCGTGGTGAGGGAGGAGATGTAGTGGTGAGTGAGGAGGTTTAGTGGTGCTGTAGGAGGTTTAGTGGTGAGGGAGGAGGTGCAGTTGTCAGGGAGGAGATTTAGTGGTGAGGTGTGTTGGTGTCGTAGTGATTAAAGAAATGTAGTGGTGAAGGAGGAGGTGTAATGGTGCAGGAGGAGGTTTAGTGGTGAGGGAGGAGGTGTAATGGTGAGGGAGGAGGTTTAGTGGTGAGGGAGGAGGTGTAATGGTGAGGGAGGAGGTTTAGTGGTGAGTGAGGAGGTGTAATGGTGAGGGAGGAGGTTCAGTGGTGAGGCAGGAGTTGTAGTGGTGAGGGAGGAGGTTTATTGTTGAGGGAGGAGGTGCAGTTGTCAGGGCGGAGGTTTAGTGGTGAGGGAGTTGGTGTCGTAGTGATTAAAGAGATGTAGTGGTGAAGGAGGAGGTGTAGTGGTGAGGGAGGAGATGTAGTGGTGAGTGAGGAGGTGTAGTGGTGAGGGAGGAGGTGTAATGGTGAAGGAGGTAGTACAGTGGTGAGGAATTAGCTGTAGTGATGAGGGAGGAAGTACAGTGGTGAAGGAGGTGTAGTGGTGAGACAGGAGGTGTAATGCTGAGGGAGGAGGTACAGTGGTGAGGGAAGAGTTGTAGTGGTGAGGGAGGAGGTGTAGTGCTGAGAGAGGAGTTACAGTGGTGAGGGACGTGTTGTAGTGGTGAGGGAGGAGGTACAGTGTTGAGGGAGGAGGTACAGTGGTGAGGCAGGAGGTGTATTGGTGAGGGAAGAGGTACAGTGGTGAGGTTGGAGGTACAGTGGTGAGGGAGGAGGTGTAGTGGTGAGGGAGGAGGTACAGTGATGAGGGACGAGTTGTAGTGGTGAGGGAGGAGGTGTAATGGTGAAGGAGGAAGTACAGTGTTGATCGAGGAGGTGTAGTGATGAGGGAGGAGGTGTAGTGGTGAGGGAGGAGGTGCAGTGGTGAGGGAGGAGGTACAGTGGTGAGGGTGGAGTTACAGTGGATAGGGATGAGTTGTATTGGTGAGTGAAGAGGTGCAGTACTGAGGGAGAAGGTACAGTGGTGAGGGAGGAGGTGTAGTGGTGAAGGAGGAGGTTATTTATGAGGGAGAAGGTACAGTGGTGATGGAGGAGGAGTAGTGGTGTGGGAGGCGGTGCAGGGGTGAGGGAGGAGGTACAGTGGTGAGGGAGGAGGTGTAGTGCTGAGAGAGTAGGTACAGTGTTCAGGGAGGAGGTACAGGGGTGAGGGAGGAGATGTAGTGCTGAGGGAGGAGGTATAGTTGTTAGGAAGGAGGTACAGTGGTGAGGGAGGAGGTACAGTGTTGAGGGAGGAGGTGCAGTGGAGAGGGAGTATGTACAGTGGTGAGGGAGGAGGTGTAGTGGTGAGGGAGGAGATGTAGTGGTGAGTGAGGAGGTACAGTGATGAGGGACGAGTTGTAGTGGTGAGGGAGGAGGTGTAATGGTGAAGGAGGAAGTACAGTGTTGATCGAGGAGGTGTAGTGATGAGGGAGGAGGTAGGGTGGTGAGGGAGGTGTAGTTGTGAGGGGAGAGGTACTGTGGTGAGGGAGGAGGTACGGTGGTTAGGGAGAAGGTACAGTGGTGAGCGAGGGGGTGTAGTGATGAGGGAGGAGGTACAGTGGTGTGGGAGGATGTACAGTGGTGAGGGTGGTGGTACAGATGTTAGGGAGGCGGTATAGTGGTGAGGGAGGAGGTACAGAGTTGAGGGAGGAGGTGCAGTGGAGAGGGAGTATGTACAGTGGTGAGGGAGGAGGTGTAGTGGTGAGGGAGGAGATGTAGTGGTGAGTGAGGAGGTTTAGTGGTGAGGAAGGAGGTTTAGTGGTGAGGGAGGAGGTGCAGTTGTCAGGGAGGAGATTTAGTGGTGAGGTGTGTTGGTGTCGTAGTGATTAAAGAAATGTAGTGGTGAAGGAGGAGGTGTAATGGTGCAGGAGGAGGTTTAGTGGTGAGGCAGGAGTTGTAGTGGTGAGGGAGGAGGTTTAGTGTTGAGGGAGGAGGTGCAGTTGTCAGGGCGGAGGTTTAGTGGTGAGGGAGTTGGTGTCGTAGTGATTAAAGAGATGTAGTGGTGAAGGAGGAGGTGTAGTGGTGAGGGAGGAGATGTAGTGGTGAGTGAGGAGGTGTAGTGGTGAGGGAGGAGGTGTAATGGTGAAGGAGGTAGTACAGTGGTGAGGAATTAGCTGTAGTGATGAGGGAGGAAATACAGTGGTGAAGGAGGTGTAGTGGTGAGACAGGAGGTGTAATGCTGAGGGAGGAGGTACAGTGGTGAGGGAAGAGTTGTAGTGGTGAGGGAAGAGGTGTAGTGCTGAGAGAGGAGTTACAGTGGTGAGGGACGTGTTGTAGTGGTGAGGGAGGAGGTACAGTGTTGAGGGAGGAGGTACAGTGGTGAGGCAGGAGGTGTAGTGGTGAGGGAAGAGGTACAGTGGTGAGGAAGGAGGTACAGTGGTGAGGGTGGAGTTACAGTGGATAGGGAGGAGTTGTATTGGTGAGTGAAGAGGTGCAGTACTGAGGGAGAAGGTACAGTGGTGAGGGAGGAGGTGTAGTGGTGAAGGAGGAGGTTATTTATGAGGGAGAAATGCAGTGTTGATGGAGGAGGAGTAGTGGTGTGGGAGGCGGTGCAGTGGTGAGGGAGAATGTGTAGTGGTGAGGGAGGTGGTACAGTGGTAAGGGAGGAGTTACAGTGGTGAGGGAGGAGTTACAGTGTTTAGGGAGGAGTGGTAGTGGTGAGGGAGGTGGTGTAGTGGTGAGGGAGTAGGTAAAGTGGTTAGGGAGGAGATGTAGTGGTGAAGGAGGGGGTGTAGTGGAGAGGGAGGAGGTGTAGTGGTGAAGGAGGAAGTGTAGTTATGAGGGAGGAATGCAGAGGTGATGGAGGGGGTGTAGTAGTGAGGGAGGAAGTACAGTGATCAAGGAGTTGGTGTACTGTTCACGGAGGGAGTTTAGTTGTGATGGAGGAGGTGTAGTGGTCAGGGAGAAGGTACGGTAGTGAGGGAGGAGCTGTAGTTGTGAGAAAGTAGGTGCAGTTCTGAGGGAGGAGGTACAGTGCTGAGGGAGGAGGTACAGTGGTGAAGGAGGATGTACAGTGGTGAGGGAGGAGGTGTACTGCTGAGGGAGGAGGTACAGTGGTGAGGGGGAGGTGTAGTGGTGAGGGAGGAGGTTTAGTGGTTAGGGAGGATGTACAGTGGTGAGGGGGGAGGTGTAGTGCTAAGGGAGGAGGTATAGTGGTAATGGAGGAGGTGTAATGGTGAGGGAGGAGGTGTAGTGTTGAAGGAGGAGGTACAGTTGTGAGGGAGTAGGTGTAGTGGTGAGGGAGGAGGTACAGTGGTGAGGGTGGAGGTACAGTGGTGAGGGAGGAGGTGTAGTGGTTAGGAAGGAGGTACAGTAGTGAGGGGGGAGGTGTAGTGGTGAGTGTGGAGGTGTGGTGATGAGGGAGGAGGTGTAATGGTGAAGGAGGAGGTGTAGTGGTGAGGGAGGAGATGTAGTGGTGAGTGAGGAGGTGTAGTGGTGAGGGAGGAGGTGTAATGGTGAAGGAGGTAGTACCGTGGTGAGGAATTAGCTGTAGTGATGAGGGAGGAAGTACAGTGGTGAAGGAGGTGTAGTGGTGAGACAGGTGGTGTAATGCTGAGGGAGGAGGTACAGTGGTGAGGGAAGAGTTGTAGTGGTGAGGGAAGAGGTGTGGTGCTGAGGGAGGTGTTACAGTGGTGAGGGACGTGTTGTATTGGTGAGGGAGGAGGTACAGTGTTGAGGGGGGAGGTACAGTGGTGAGGCAGGAGGTGTAGTGGTGAGGGAAGAGGTACAGTGGTGAGGGAGGAGGTACAGTGGTGAGGGTGGAGTTACTGTGGATAGGGAGGAGTTGTATTGGTGAGTGAAGAGGTGCAGTACTGAGGGAGAAGGTACAGTGGTGAGGGAGGAGGTGTAGTGGTGAAGGAGGAGGTTATTTATGAGGGAGAAATGCAGTGGTGATGGAGGAGGAGTAGTGGTGTGGGAGGCGGTGTAGTGGTGAGGGCGGAGGTGTAGTGGTGAGGGAGGAGGTGTAGTGGTTAGGGAGGATGTACAGTGGTGAGGGGGGAGGTGTAGTGTGAGGGAGGAGGTTAGTGGTTAGGGAGGAGGTACAGTGGTGAGGGAGGAGGTGTAGTGGTGAGGGAGGAGGTGTCGTTGCGAGGGAGGAGGTGTAGTGGTGAGGGAGGAGGTGTAGTGGTTAGGGAGGATGTACAGTGGTGAGGGGGAGGTGTAGTGGTGAGGGAGGAGGTTTAGTGGTGAGTGAGGAGGTACAGTGGTGAGGGAGGAGGTGTAGTGCTAAGGGAGGAGGTATAGTGGTAATGGAGGAGGTGTAATGGTGAGGGAGGAGGTGTAGTGTTGAAGGAGGAGGTACAGTGGTGAGGGTGTAGGTGTAGTGGTGAGGGAGGAGGTACAGTGGTGAGGGTGGAGGTACAGTGGTGAGGGGGGAGGTGTAGTGGTGAGTGAGGAGGTACAGTGGTGAAGGAGGAGGTACAGTGGTGAGGGAGGAGTTACAGTGGTGAGGGTGGAGGTACAGTGGTGAGGGAGGAGGTGTAGTGCTAAGGGAGGAGGTACAGTGGTGAAGGAGGAGGTACAGTGGTGAGGGTGGAGTTACAGTGGATAGGGAGGAGTTGCATTTTTGAGTGAAGAGGTGCAGTAGTGAGGGAGAAGGTACAGTGGTGAGGGAGGAAGTGTAGTGGAGAAGGAGGAGGTGTATTTATGAGAGAGAAATGCAGTG
Organism: Mobula birostris; assembly: GCF_030028105.1. NCBI lineage: Eukaryota > Metazoa > Chordata > Chondrichthyes > Myliobatiformes > Myliobatidae > Mobula > Mobula birostris. The sequence continues at coordinate 46,041,355 of NC_092380.1, read as the reverse complement.
GTGATGGAGGAGGAGTAGTGGTGTGGGAGGAGGTGTAGTGGTGAGGGAGGAGGTACAGTGGTGAGGGAGTAGGTGTAGTGGTGAGGGAGGAGGTGTAGTGGTGAGGGAGGGGGTACAGTGGTGAGGGAGGAGGTGTAGTGCTGAGAGAGTAGGTACAGTGTTCAGGGAGGATGTACAGTTGTGAGGGAGGACATGTAGTGCTGACGGAGGAGGTATAGTGGTTAGGAAGGAGGTACAGTGGTGAGGGGGGAGGTGTAGTGGTGAGTGAGGAGGTACAGTGGTGAGGGAGGAGGTGTAGTGCTAAGGGAGGAGGTATAGTGGTGAAGGAGGAGGTATAGTGGTAATGGAGGATGTGTAATGGTGAGGGAGGAGGTGTAGTGTTGAAGGAGGAGGTTCAGTGGTGAGGGAGGAGGTTTAGTGGTGAGGGAGGAGGTGTAGTGGTGAGGGACGAGGTACAGGGGTGAGGAGTTAGGTGTAAGTGATGAGGGAGGAAGTACAGTGGTGAAGGAGGTGTAGTGGTGAGGCAGGAGGTACGGTTGTTATAGAGAAGGTACAGTGGTGAGTGAGGCTGTGTAGTGATGAGGCAGGAGGTACAGTGATGAGGGAGGAGGTACAGTGGTGAGGGTGCTGGTACAGTGGTTAGGGAGGCGGCACAGTTGTGAGGGAGGAGGTACAGTGGTGAGGCAGGAGGTGTCGTGGTCAGGGATGAGGTGCAGTGGTGAGGGAGGCGGTACAGTGGTGAGGGAGGAGGTGTAGTGGTGAGGGAGGTGGTACAGTGGTGAGGGAGGAGTTACAGTGGTGAGGGAGGAGTTACAGTGTTTAGGGAGGAGTTGTAGTGGTGAGGGAGGTGGTGTAGTGGTGAGGGAGAAGGTAAAGTGGTTAGGGAGGAGATGTAGTAGTGAAGGAGGGGGTGTAGTGGAGAGGGAGGAGGTGTAGTGGTGAAGGAGGAAGTGTAGTTATGAGGGAGGAATGCAGAGGTGATGGAGGGGGTGCAGTAGTGAGGGAGGAAGTACAGTGATCAAGGAGTTGGTGTACTGTTCACGGAGGGAGTTTAGTTGTGATGGAGGAGGTGTCGTGGTCAGGGAGAAGGTACGGTAGTGAGGGAGGAGCTGTAGTTGTGAGAAAGGAGGTGCAGTTCTGAGGGAGGAGGTACAGTGCTGAGGGAGGAGGTACAGTGGTGAAGGAGGATGTACAGTGGTGAGGGAGGAGGTGTACTGCTGAGGGAGGAGGTACAGTGGTGAGGGAGGAGTTGTAGTTGTGAGGGAGGAGGTGTAGTGGTGAGGGTGGAGGTACAGTGGTGAGGGAGGAGTTGTAGTGGTGAGGGAGGAGGTACAGTGGTGAGGGAGGCGGTACAGTGGTGAGGGATGAGGTACAGTGCTGAGTGAAGAGTTGTAGTGGTGAGGGAGGAGGTACAGTTTTGAGGGAGGTGGTACAGTGATGAGTGAAGAGTTGTAGTGGTGAGGGAAAAGGTACAGTGGTGAGGGAGGAGATATAGTGCTGAGGGAGGAGGTATAGTGGTTAGGGAGTAGGTGCAGTGGTGAGGGAGGAGGTGTAGTGGTTAGGGAGGATGTACAGTGGTGAGGGGGGAGGTGTAGTGGTGAGTGAGGAGGTACAGTGGTGAGGGAGGAGGTGTAGTGCTAAGGGAGGAGGTATAGTGGTGAAGGAAGAGGTATAGTGGTAATGGAGGATGTGTAATGGTGAGGGAGGAGGTGTAGTGTTGAAGGAGGAGGTTCAGTGGTCAGGGAGGAGGTGTAGTGGTGAGGGAGGTGTAGTTGTGAGGGAAGAGGTACAGTGGTGAGGGAGGAGGTTCAGTGGTGAGGGTGGTGGTACAGTGGTTAGGGAGGAGGTGCAGTGGTGAGGGAGGAGGTACAGTGGTGAGGGAGGAGGTGCAGTGGAGAGGGAGTATGTACAGTGGTGAGGGAGGAGGTGTAGTGGTGAGGGAGGAGATGTAGTGGTGAGTGAGGAGGTACAGTGATGAGGGACGTTGTAGTGCTGAGGGAGGAGGTGTAATGGTGAAGGAGGAAATACAGTGTTGAACGAGGAGCTGTAGTGATGAGGGAGGAGGTAGGGTGGTGAGGGAGGTGTAGTTGTGAGGGGAGAGGTACAGTGGTGAGGGAGGAGGTATGGTGGTTAGGGAGAAGGTACAGTGGTGAGCGAGGGGGTGTAGTGATGAGGGAGGAGGTACAGTGGTGTGGGAGGAGGTACAGTGGTGAGGGAGGAGGTACAGTGGTTAGGGAGAAGGTACAGTGGTGAGTGAGTGGGTGCAGTGATGAGGGAGGAGGTACAGTGGTGTGGGAGGATGTACAGTGGTGAGGGTGGTGGTACAGTGGTTAGGGAGGCGGTACAGTGGTGAGTGAGTGGGTGCAGTGATGAGGGAGGAGGTACAGTGGTGTGGGAGGAGGTACAGTGGTGAGGGAGGAGGTACGGTGGTTAGGGAGGCGGTACAGTGGTGAGCGAGGGGGTGCAGTGATGAGGGAGGAGGTACAGTGGTGTGGGAGGAGGTACAGTGGTGAGGGTGGTGGTACAGTGGTTAGGGAGGCGGTATAGTGGTAAGGGAGGAGGTACAGTGTTGAGGGAGGAGGTGTAGTGGAGAGGGAGTATGTACAGTGGTGAGGAAGGAGGTGTAGTGGTGAGGGAGGAGGTGTAGTGGTGAGGGAGGGGGTACAGTGGTGAGGGAGGAGGTGTAGTGCTGAGAGAGAAGGTACAGTGTTCAGGGAGGATGTACAGTGGTGAGGGAGGACATGCAGTGCTGAGGGAGGAGGTATAGTGGTTAGGAAGGAGGTACAGTGATGAGGGGGGAGGTGTAGTGGTGAGTGAGGAGGTACAGTGGTGAGGGAGGAGGTGTAGTGCTGAGGGAGGAGGTATAGTGGTGAAGGAGGAGGTATAGTGGTAATGGAGGATGTGTAATTGTGAGGGAGGAGGTGTAGTGTTGAAGGAGGAGGTTCAGTGGTGAGGGAGGAGGTTTAGTGGTGAGGGAGGAGGTGTAGTGGTGAGGGACGAGGTACAGTGATGAGGGAGGATGTACAGTGGTGAGGGTAGTGGTACAGTGGTTAGGGAGGAGGTGTAGTGGTGAGGGAGGAGGTACAGTGGTGAGGGAGGAGGTGTAGTGGTGAGGGAGGAGGTTTAGTGGTGAGGGAGGAGGTGCAGTTGTCAGGGAGGATGTTTAGTGGTGAGGGAGTTGGTGTCGTAGTGATTAAAGAGATGTAATGGTGAAAGAGGAGGTGTTGTGGTGAGGAAGGAGATGTAGTGGTGATGGAGGAGGTACAGTGGTGAGTGCGGAGGTGTTGTGGTGAAGGAGGAGGTGTAATGGTGAAGGAGGATGTACAGGGGTGAGGAGTTAGGTGTAAGTGATGAGGGAGGAAGTACAGTGGTGAAGGTGGTTTAGTGGTGAGGCAGGAGGTACGGTTGTTATAGAGAAGGTACAGTGGTGAGTGAGGCTGTGTAGTGATGAGGCAGGAGGTACTGTGGTTAGGGAGGAGGTACAGTGGTGAGGGTGCTGGTACAGTGGTTAGGGAGGCGGCACAGTTGTGAGGGAGGAGGTACAGTGGTGAGGCAGGAGGTGTCGTGGTCAGGGATGAGGTGCAGTGGTGAGGGAGGCGGTACAGTGGTGAGGGAGGAGGTGTAGTGGTGAGGGAGGTGGTACAGTGGTGAGGGAGGAGTTACAGTGGTGAGGGAGGAGTTACAGTGTTTAGGGAGGAGTTGTAGTGGTGAGGGAGGTGGTGTAGTGGTGAGGGAGGAGGTAAAGTGGTTAGGGAGGAGATGTAGTGGTGAAGGAGGAGGTGTAGTGGAGAGGGAGGAGGTGTAGTGGTGAAGGAGGAAGTGTAGTTATGAGGGAGGAATGCAGAGGTGATGGAGCGGGTGTAGTAGTGAGGGAGGAAGTACAGTGATCAAGGAGTTGGTGTACTGTTCACGGAGGAAGTTTAGTTGTGATGGAGGAGGTGTAGTGGTGAGGGAGAAGGTACGGTAGTGAGGGAGGAGCTGTAGTTGTGAGAGAGGAGGTACAGTTCTGAGGGAGGAGGCACAGTGCTGAGGGAGGAGGTACAGTGGTGAAGGAGGATGTACAGTGGTGAGGGAGGAGGTGTACTGCTGAGGGAGGAGGTACAGTGGTGAGGGAGGAGTTGTAGTTGTGAGGGAGGAGGTGTAGTGGTGAGGGAGGAGTTGTAGTGGTGAGGGAGGAGGTGTAGTGTTTAGAGAGGAGGTAGAGTGGTGAGGGACGATGTGTAATGGTGAAGAAGGAGGTACAGTGGTGAGGGAGGAGGTACAGTTGTGAGGGAGGCGGTACAGTGGTGAGGGATGAGGTACAGTGCTGAGTGAAGAGTTGTAGTGGTGAGGGAGGAGGTACAGTGGTGAGGGAGGGGGTACGGTGGTGAGCGAGGAAGTGTAATGGTGAAGCAGGATGTACAGTGGTGAGGGAGGAGGTGTAGTGATGAGGGAGGAAGTACAGTGGTGAGGGAGGTGTAGTTGTGAGGCAGGATGTGTAGTGGTGAGGAAGGAGGTGTAGTGCTGAGGGAGGAGGTACAGTGGTGAGGGGCGAGTTGTAGTGGTGAGGGAGGAGGGAGGGTGGTGAGGGAGGTGTAGTTGTGAGGGAAGAGGTACAGTGGTGACGGAGGAGGTATGGTGGTTAGGGAGAAGGTACAGTGGTGAGTGAGGGGGTGTAGTGATGAGGGAGGAGGTACAGTGGTGTGGGAGGAGGTACAGTGGTGAGGGTGGAGGTACAGTGGTTAGGGAGGCGGTATAGTGGTGAGGAAGGAGGTACAGTGTTGAGGGAGGAGGTGCAGTGGAGAAAGAGTATGTACAGTGGTGAGGGAGGAGGTGTAGTGGTGAGGGAGGAGATGTAGTGGTGAGTGAGGAGGTTTAGCGGTGAGGAAGGAGGTTTAGTTGTGAGGGAGGAGGTGCAGTTGTCAGAGAGGAGGTTTAGTGGTGAGATCGTTGGTGTCGTAGTGATTAAAGAGATGTAGTGGTGAAGGAGGAGGTGTAGTGGTGAAGGAGGAGTTGTAGTGGTGAGGGAGGAGGTGTAGTGGTGTGGGAGGAGATGTAGTGGTGTGGGAGCAGGTGTAGTGGTGAGGGAGGAGGTGTAGTGGTGTGGGAGGAGGTGTAGTGGTGAGGGAGGAGGTACAGTGGTGAAGGAGGAGGTACAGTGGTGAGGGTGGAGTTACAGTGGATAGGGAGGAGTTGTATTTTTGAGTGAAGAGGTGCAGTAGTGAGGGAGAAGGTACAGTGGTGAAGTAGGAAGTGTAGTGGAGAAGGAGGAGGTGTATTTATGAGAGAGAAATGCAGTGGTGATGGAGGAGGAGTAGTGGTGTGGGAGGAGGTGTAGTGGTGAGGGAGGCAGCAGTGCTGAGGGAGGAGGTGTAGTGCTGAGAGAGGAGGTGTAGTGGTTAGGGAGGAGGTACAGTGGTGAGGAGGACATGTAGTGCTGAGGGAGGAGGTATAGTGGTTAGGAAGGAGGTACAGTGGTGAGGGGGGAGGTTTAGTGGTGAGTGAGGAGGTACAGTGGTGCGGGAGGAGGTGTAGTGCTAAGGGAGGAGGTATAGTGGTGAAGGAGGAGGTATAGTGGTAATGGAGGATGTGTAATGGTGAGGGAGGAGGTGTAGTGTTGAAGGAGGAGGTTCAGTGGTGAGGGAGGAGGTTTAGTGGTGAGGGAGGATGTGTAGTGGTGAGGGACGAGGTACAGTGATGAGGGAGGAGGTACAGTGGTGAGGGTGGTGGTACAGTGATGAGGGAGGAGGTACAGTGGTGTGGGAGGAGGTACAGTGGTGAGGGGCGAGTTGTAGTGGTGAGGGAGGAGGGAGGGTGGTGAGGGAGGTGTAGTTGTGAGGGAAGAGGTACAGTGGTGACGGAGGAGGTATGGTGGTTAGGGAGAAGGTACAGTGGTGAGTGAGGGGGTGTAGTGATGAGGGAGGAGGTACAGTGGTGTGGGAGGAGGTACAGTGGTGAGGGTGGAGGTACAGTGGTTAGGGAGGCGGTATAGTGGTGAGGAAGGAGGTACAGTGTTGAGGGAGGAGGTGCAGTGGAGAAAGAGTATGTACAGTGGTGAGGGAGGAGGTGTAGTGGTGAGGGAGGAGATGTAGTGGTGAGTGAGGAGGTTTAGCGGTGAGGAAGGAGGTTTAGTTGTGAGGGAGGAGGTGCAGTTGTCAGAGAGGAGGTTAGTGGTGAGATCGTTGGTGTCGTAGTGATTAAAGAGATGTAGTGGTGAAGGAGGAGGTGTAGTGGTGAAGGAGGAGTTGTAGTGGTGAGGGAGGAGGTGTAGTGGTGTGGGAGGAGATGTAGTGGTGTGGGAGCAGGTGTAGTGGTGAGGGAGGAGGTGTAGTGGTGTGGGAGGAGGTGTAGTGGTGAGGGAGGAGGTACAGTGGTGAAGGAGGAGGTACAGTGGTGAGGGTGGAGTTACAGTGGATAGGGAGGAGTTGTATTTTTGAGTGAAGAGGTGCAGTAGTGAGGGAGAAGGTACAGTGGTGAAGTAGGAAGTGTAGTGGAGAAGGAGGAGGTGTATTTATGAGAGAGAAATGCAGTGGTGATGGAGGAGGAGTAGTGGTGTGGGAGGAGGTGTAGTGGTGAGGGAGGCAGCAGTGCTGAGGGAGGAGGTGTAGTGCTGAGAGAGGAGGTGTAGTGGTTAGGGAGGAGGTACAGTGGTGAGGAGGACATGTAGTGCTGAGGGAGGAGGTATAGTGGTTAGGAAGGAGGTACAGTGGTGAGGGGGGAGGTTTAGTGGTGAGTGAGGAGGTACAGTGGTGCGGGAGGAGGTGTAGTGCTAAGGGAGGAGGTATAGTGGTGAAGGAGGAGGTATAGTGGTAATGGAGGATGTGTAATGGTGAGGGAGGAGGTGTAGTGTTGAAGGAGGAGGTTCAGTGGTGAGGGAGGAGGTTTAGTGGTGAGGGAGGATGTGTAGTGGTGAGGGACGAGGTACAGTGATGAGGGAGGAGGTACAGTGGTGAGGGTGGTGGTACAGTGGTGAGGGAGGAGGTACAGTGGTGAGGGAGGAGGTGCAGTTGTCAGGGAGGAGATTTAGTGGTGAGGGAGTTGGTGTCGTAGTGATTAAAGAGATGTAGTGGTGAAGGAGGAGGTGTAGTTGTGAAGGAGGAGTTGTAGTGGTGAGGGAGGAGATGTAGTGGTGATTGAGGAGGTGTAGTGGTGAAGGAGGAAGTACAGTGGTGAGCCAGGAGGTGTAGTGATGAGGGAGGAGGTAGAGTGGTGAGGGAGGTGTTTTGGTGAGGGAAGAGGTGTAGTGGTAAGGGAGGAGGTGTAGTGGTGAGGGAGAAGGTACGGTTGTTAGGGGAATGTACAGTGGTGAGCGAGGAGGTGTGGTGAAGAGGGAGGAGGAATAGTGGTGAGGGAGACGGTACAGTGGTGAGGGAGGAGGTAGAGTGGTGAGGCAGGAGGTGTAGTGGTGGTGGAGGAGGTACAGTTTTTAAGGGAGGAGGTGTAGTGGTGAGGCAGGAGATTTAGTGGTGAGGGAGGAGGTACAGTGATGAGTGAAGAGTTGTAGTGGTGAGGGAGGAGGTACAGTGGTGAGGGAGGAGGTACAGTGGTGAGCGAGGAAGTATAATGGTGAAGGAGGATGTACAGAGGTGAGGGAGGAGGTGTAGTGATGAGGGAGGAAGTACAGTGGTGAGGGAGGTGTAGTTGTGAGGGAAGAGGTACAGTGGTGAGGGAGGAGGTACAGTGGTTAGGGAGAAGGTACAGTGGTGAGTGAGGGGGTGCAGTGATGAGGGAGGAGGTACAGTGGTGTGGGAGGTGTAGTTGTGAGGGGAGAGGTACAGTGGTGAGGGAGGAGGTACAGTGGTTAGGGAGAAGGTACAGTGGTGAGTGAGGGGTGCAGTGATGAGGGAGGAGGTACAGTGGTGTGGGAGGTGTAGTTGTGAGGGGAGAGGTACAGTGGTGAGGGAGGAGGTACGGTGGTTAGGGTGAAGGTACAGTGGTGAGCGAGGGGGTGTAGTGATGAGGGAGGAGGTACAGTGGTGTGGGAGGAGGTACAGTGGTAAGGGTGGTGGTACAGTGGTTAGGGAGGCGGTATAGTGGTGAGGGAGGAGGTACAGTGTTGAGGGAGGAGGTGCAGTAGAGAGGGAGTATGTACAGTGGTGAGGGAGGAGGTGTAGTGGTGAGGGAGGAGATGTAGTGGTAAGTGAGGAGGTTTAGCGGTGAGGAAGGAGGTTTAGTAGTGAGGGAGGAGGTGCAGTTGTCAGAGAGGAGGTTTAGTGGTGAGGCAGTTGGTGTCGTAGTGATTAAAGAGATGTAGTGGTGAAGGAGGAGGTGTAGTGGTGAAGGAGGAGTTGTAGTGGTGAGGGAGGAGGTGTAGTGGTGAGGGAGGAGGTACAGTGGTGAAGGAGGAGGTACAGTGGTGACGGTGGAGTTACTGTGGATAGGGAGGAGTTGTATTTTTGAGTGAAGAAGTGCAGTAGTGAGGGAGAAGGTACAGTGGTGAGGGAGGAAGTGTAGTGGAGAAGGAGGAGGTGTAGTCCTGAGAGAGGAGGTATAGTGGTTAGGGTGTAGGTGCAGTGATGAGGGAGGAGATGTAGTGGTTAGGGAGGAGGTATAGTGGTTAGGAAGGAGGTACAGTGGTGAGGGGGGAGGTGTAGTGGTGAGTGAGGAGGTACAGTGGTGAGGGAGGAGGTGTAGTGCTAAGGGAGGAGGTATAGTGGTGATGGAGGAGGTACAGTGGTAATGGAGGATGTGTAATGGTGAGGGAGGAGGTTTAGTGTTGAAGGAGGAGGTTTAGAGGTGAGGGAGGAGGTGTAGTGGTGAGGGACGAGGTACAGTGGTGTGGGAGGAGGTACAGTGGTGAGTGTGGTGGTACAGTGGTTAGGGAGGAGGTGTAGTGGTTAGGGAGGAGGTACAGTGGTGCTGGAGGAGTTGTAGTTGTGAGGAAGGAGGTTTAGTGGTGAGGGAGGTGGTGCAGTTGTCAGGGAGGATGTTTAGTGGTGAGGGAGTTGGTGTCGTAGTGATTAAAGAGATGTAATGGTGAAAGAGGAGGTGTTGTGGTGAGGGGAGAGATGTAGTGGTGATGGAGGAGGTACAGTGGTGAGTGCGGAGGTGTTGTGGTGAAGGAGGATGTACAGTGGTGAGGGAGGAGGTGTACTGCTGAGGGAGGAGGTACAGTGGTGAGGGAGGAGTTGTAGTTGTGAGGGAGGAGCTGTAGTGGTGAGGGAGGAGGTACAGTGGTGAGGGAGGAGTTGTAGTGGTGAGGGAGGAGGTGTAGTGTTTAGAGAGGAGGTAGAGTGGTGAGGGACGATGTGTAATGGTGAAGAAGGAGGTACAGTGGTGAGGGAGGAGGTACAGTGGTGAGGGAGGCGGTACAGTGGTGAGGGATGAGGTACAGTGCTGAGTGAAGAGTTGTAGTGGTGAGGGAGGAGGTACGGTGGTGAGCGAGGAAGTGTAATGGTGAAGGAGGATGTACAGTGGTGAGGGAGGAGGTGTAGTGATGAGGGAGGAAGTACAGTGGTGAGGGAGGTGTAGTTGTGAGGCAGGATGTGTAATGGTGAGGAAGGAGGTGTGGTGCTGAGGGAGGAGGTACAGTGGTGAAGGACGAGTTGTAGTGGTGAGGGAGGAGGTAGGGTGGTGAGGGAGGTGTAGTTGTGAGGGAAGAGGTACAGTGGTGACGGAGGAGGTATGGTGGTTAGGGAGAAGGTACAGTGGTGAGCGAGGGGTTGCAGTGATGAGGGAGGAGGTACAGTGGTGTGGGAGGAGGTACAGTGGTGAGGGTGGTGGTACAGTGGTTAGGGAGGCGGTATAGTGGTGAGGAAGGAGGTACAGTGTTGAGGGAGGAGGTGCAGTGGAGAAAGAGTATGTACAGTGGTGAGGGAGGAGGTGTAGTGGTGAGGGAGGAGATGTAGTGGTGAGTGAGGAGGTTTAGCGGTGAGGAAGAAGGTTTAGTAGTGAGGGAGGAGGTGCAGTTGTCAGAGAGGAGGTTTAGTGGTGAGGCAGTTGGTGTCGTAGTGATTAAAGAGATGTAGTGGTGAAGGAGGAGGTGTAGTGGTGAAGGAGGAGTTGTAGTGGTGAGGGAGGAGGTGTAGTGGTGTGGGAGGAGATGTAGTGGTGTGGGAGCAGGTGTAGTGGTGAGGGAGGAGGTACAGTGGTGAAGGAGGAGTTGTAGTGGTGAGGGAGGAGGTGTAGTGGTGAGGGAGTAGGTGTAGTGGTGAGGGAGGAGTTACAGTGGTGAGGGTGGAGGTACAGTGGTGAGGGAGGAGGTGTAGTGGTGAGGGAGGAGGTACAGTGGTGAAGGAGGAGGTACAGTGGTGAGGGTGGAGTTACAGTGGATAGGGAGGAGTTGTATTTTTGAGTGAAGAGGTGCAGTAGTGAGGGAGAAGGTACAGTGGTGAGGGAGGAAGTGTAGTGGAGAAGGAGGAGGTGTATTTATGAGAGAGAAATGCAGTGGTGATGGAGGAGGAGTAGTGGTGTGGGAGGAGGTGTAGTGGTGAGGGAGGAGGTACAGTGGTGAGGGAGGAGGTTTAGTGCTGAGAGAGGAGGTATAGTGGTTAGGGTGTAGGTGCAGTGATGAGGGAGGAGATGTAGTGGTTAGGGAGGAGGTATAGTGGTTAGGAAGGAGGTACAGTGGTGAGGGGGGAGGTGTAGTGGTGAGTGAGGAGGTACAGTGGTGAGGGAGGAGGTGTAGTGCTTAGGGAGGAGGTATAGTGGTGATGGAGGAGGTATAGTGGTAATGGAGGATGTGTAATGGTGAGGGAGGAGGTGTAGTGTTGAAGGAGGAGGTTTAGAGGTGAGGGAGGAGGTGTAGTGGTGAGGGACGAGGTACAGTTGTGTGGGAGGTGGTACAGTGGTGAGTGTGGTGGTACAGTGGTTAGGGAGGAGGTGTAGTGGTTAGGGAGGAGGTACAGTGGTGCTGGAGGAGTTGTAGTTGTGAGGAAGGAGGTTTAGTGGTGAGGGAGGTGGTGCAGTTGTCAGGGAAGATGTTTAGTGGTGAGGGAGTTAGTGTCGTAGTGATTAAAGAGATGTAATGGTGAAAGAGGAGGTGTTGTGGTGAGGGGAGAGATGTAGTGGTGATGGAGGAGGTACAGTGGTGAGTGCGGAGGTGTTGTGGTGAAGGAGGATGTACAGTGGTGAGGGAGGAGGTGTACTGCTGAGGGAGGAGGTACAGTGGTGAGGGAGGAGTTGTAGTTGTGAGGGAGGAGCTGAAGTGGTGAGGGAGGAGGTACAGTGGTGAGGGAGGAGTTGTAGTGGTGAGGGAGGAGGTGTAGTGTTTAGAGAGGAGGTAGAGTGGTGAGGGACGATGTGTAATGGTGAAGAAGGAGGTACAGTGGTGAGGGAGGAGGTACAGTGGTGAGGGATGAGGTACAGTGCTGAGTGAAGAGTTGTAGTGGTGAGGGAGGAGGTACGGTGGTGAGCGAGAAAGTGTAATGGTGAAGGAGGATGTACAGTGGTGAGGGAGGAGGTGTAGTGATGAGGGAGGAAGTACAGTGGTGAGGGAGGTGTAGTTGTGAGGGAAGAGGTACAGTGGTGACGGAGGAGGTATGGTGGTTAGGGAGAAGGTACAGTGGTGAGCGAGGGGTTGCAGTGATGAGGGAGGAGGTACAGTGGTGTGGGAGGAGGTACAGTGGTGAGGGTGGTGGTACAGTGGTTAGGGAGGCGGTATAGTGGTGAGGAAGGAGGTACAGTGTTGAGGGAGGAGGTGCAGTGGAGAAAGAGTATGTACAGTGGTGAGGGAGGAGGTGTAGTGGTGAGGGAGGAGATGTAGTGGTGAGTGAGGAGGTTTAGCCGTGAGGAAGAAGGTTTAGTAGTGAGGGAGGAGGTGCAGTTGTCAGAGAGGAGGTTTAGTGGTGAGGCAGTTGGTGTCGTAGTGATTAAAGAGATGTAGTGGTGAAGGAGGAGGTGTAGTGGTGAAGGAGGAGTTGTAGTGGTGAGGGAGGAGGTGTAGTGGTGTGGGAGGAGATGTAGTGGTGTGGGAGCAGGTGTAGTGGTGAGGGAGGAGGTACAGTGGTGAAGGAGGAGTTGTAGTGGTGAGGGAGGAGGTGTAGTGGTGAGGGAGTAGGTGTAGTGGTGAGGGAGGAGTTACAGTGGTGAGGGTGGAGGTACAGTGGTGAGGGAGGAGGTGTAGTGGTGAGGGAGGAGGTACAGTGGTGAAGGAGGAGGTACAGTGGTGAGGGTGGAGTTACAGTGGATAGGGAGGTGTTGTATTTTTGAGTGAAGAGGTGCAGTAGTGAGGGAGAAGGTACAGTGGTGAGGGAGGAAGTGTAGTGGAGAAGGAGGAGGTGTATTTATGAGAGAGAAATGCAGTGGTGATGGAGGAGGAGTAGTGGTGTGGGAGGAGGTGTAGTGGTGAGGGAGGCAGCACAGTGCTGAGGGAGGAGGTGTAGTGCTGAGAGAGGAGGTGTAGTGGTTAGGGAGGAGGTACAGTGGTGAGGGAGGACATGTAGTGCTGAGGGAGGAGGTATAGTGGTTAGGAAGGAGGTACAGTGGTGAGGGGGGAGGTGTAGTGGTGAGTGAGGAGGTACAGTGGTGAGGGAGGAGGTGTAGTGCTAAGGGAGGAGGTATAGTGGTGAAGGAGGAGGTATAGTGGTAATGGAGGATGTGTAATGGTGAGGGAGGAGGTGTAGTGTTGAAGGAGGAGGTTCAGTGGTGAGGGAGGAGGTTTAGTGGTGAGGGAGGATGTGTAGTGGTGAGGGACGAGGTACAGTGATGAGGGAGGAGGTACAGTGGTGAGGGTGGTGGTACAGTGGTTAGGGAGGAGGTGTAGTGGTGAGGGAGGAGATACAGTGGTGAGGGAGGAGGTGCAGTTGTCAGGGAGGAGATTTAGTGGTGAGGGAGTTGGTGTCGTAGTGATTAAAGAGATGTAGTGGTGAAGGAGGAGGTGTAGTTGTGAAGGAGGTTGTCGTGGTGAGGAAGGAGATGTAGTGGTGAGTGAGGAGGTGTAGTGGTGAGGGAAGAGGTGCAGTGGTAAGGGAGGAGGTGTAGTGGTGAGGGAGAAGGTACGGTTGTTAGGGGGAATATACAGTGGTGAGCGAGGAGGTGTGGTGAAGAGGGAGGAGGAATAGTGGTGAGGGAGACGGTACAGTGGTGAGGGAGGAGGTAGAGTGGTGAGGCAGGAGGTGTAGTGGTGATGGAGGAGGTACAGTTTTTAAGGGAGGAGGTGTAGTGGTGAGGCAGGAGGTGTAGTGGTGAGGGAGGAGGTACAGTGGTGAGGGAGGAGGTGTAGTGGTGAGGGAGGAGGTACAGTGATGAGTGAAGAGTTGTAGTGGTGAGGGAGGAGGTACAGTGGTGAGGGAGGAGGTACGGTGGTGAGCGAGGAAGTATAATGGTGAAGGAGGATGTACAGTGGTGAGGGAGGAGGTACAGTGGTTAGGGAGAAGGTACAGTGGTGAGTGAGGGGGTGCAGTGATGAGGGAGGAGGTACAGTGGTGTGGGAGGAGGTACAGTGGTAAGGGTGGTGGTACAGTGGTTAGGGAGGCGGTATAGTGGTGAGGGAGGAGGTACAGTGTTGATGGAGGAGGTGCCGTGGAGAGGGAGTATGTACAGTGGTGAGGGAGGAGGTGTAGTGGTGAGGGAGGAGATGTAGTGGTAAGTGAGGAGGTTTAGTGGTGAGGAAGGAGGTTTAGTAGTGAGGGAGGAGGTGCAGTTGTCAGAGAGGAGGTTTACTGGTGAGGCAGTTGGTGTCGTAGTGATTAAAGAGATGTAGTGGTGAAGGAGGAGGTGTAGTGGTGAAGGAGGAGTTGTAGTGGTGAGGGAGGAGGTTTAGTGGTGAGGGAGTAGGTGTAGTGGTGAGGGAGGAGGTACAGTGGTGAAGGAGGAGGTACAGTGGTGAGGGTGGAGTTACTGTGGATAGGGAGGCGTTGTATTTTTGAGTGAAGAGGTGCAGTAGTGAGGGAGAAGGTACAGTGGTGAGGGAGGAAGTGTAGTGGAGAAGGAGGAGGTGTATTTATGAGAGAGAAATGCAGTGGTGATGGAGGAGGAGTAGTGGTGTGGGAGGAGGTGTAGTGGTGAGGGAGGAAGTACAGTGGTGAGGGAGGAGGTGTAGTGCTGAGAGAGGAGGTATAGTGGTTAGGGTGTAGGTGCAGTGATGAGGGAGGAGATGTAGTGGTTAGGGAGGAGGTACAGTGGTGAGGGTGGAGGTACAGTGGTGAGGGAGGAGGTATAGTGGTTAGGAAGGAGGTACAGTGGTGAGGGGGGAGGTGTAGTGGTGAGTGAGGAGGTACAGTAGTGAGGGAGGAGGTGTAGTGCTAAGGGAGGAGGTATAGTGGTGATGGAGGAGGTATAGTGGTAATGGAGGATGTGTAATGGTGAGGGAGGAGGTGTAGTGTTGAAGGAGGAGGTTTAGTGGTGAGGGAGGAGGTGTAGTGGTGAGGGACGAGGTACAGTGATGAGGGAGGAGGTACAGTGGTGAGGGTGGTGGTACAGTGGTTAGGGAGGAGGTGTAGTGGTGAGGGAGGAGGCACAGTGGTGAGGGAGGAGTTGTAGTTGTGAGGGAGGAGGTTTAGTGGTGAGGGAGGTGGTGCAGTTGTCAGGGAGGATGTTTAGTGGTGAGGGAGTTGGTTTCGTAGTGATTAAAGAGATGTAATGGTGAAAGAGGAGGTGTTGTGGTGAGGGGAGAGATGTAGTGGTGATGGAGGAGGTACAGTGGTGAGTGCGGAGGTGTTGTGGTGAAGGAGGATGTACAGTGGTGAGGGAGGAGGTGTAGTGCTAAGGGAGGAGGTATAGTGGTGATGGAGGAGGTATAGTGGTAATGGAGGATGTGTAATGGTGAGGGAGGAGGTGTAGTGGTGAAGAAGGAGATGTAGTGGTGAGTGAGGAGGTGTAGTGGTGAGGGAGGAGGTGTAATGTTGAAGGAGGATGTACAGTGGTGAGGAAGGAGGTGTAGTGATGAAGGAGGAGTTGTGGTGAGGGAGGGGATGTAGTGGTGAGTGAGGAGGTGTAGTGGTGAGGGAGGAGGTGTAATGTTGAAGGAGGATTACAGTGCTGAGGAAGGAGGTGTAGTGATGAGGGAGAAAGTACAGTGGTGAGGGAGGTGTAGTGGTGAGGCAGCAGGTGTAGTGCTGAGGGAGGAGGTACAGTGGTGAGGGACGAGTTGCAGTAGTGAGGGAGGAGGTGTAGTGCTGAAGGAAGAGGTACAGTGGTGAGGGACGTGTTGTAGTGGTGAGGGAGGAGGTACAGTGTTGAGTGAGGAGGTGCAATGGTGAAGGAGGAAGTACAGTGGTGAGCCAGGAGGTGTAGTGATGAGGAAGGAGGTAGAGTGGTGAGGGAGGTGTACTGGTGAGGGAAGAGGTGCAGTGGTAAGGGAGGAGGTGTAGTGGTGAGGGAGAAGGTACGGTTGTTAGGGAGAATGTACACTGGTGATCGAGGAGGTGTGGTGATGAGGGAGGAGGTATAGTGGTGAGGGAGGAGGTTTAGTGGTGAGGGAGGAGGCGTAGTGGTGAGGGAGGAGGTACAGTGGTGAGGGAGGAGTGTAGTGGTGAGGGAGGAGGTTTAGTGTTGAGGGAGGATGTGCAGTTATCAGTGCGGAGGTTTAGTGGTGAGGGAGTTGGTGTCGTAGTGATTAAAGAGATGTAGTGGTGAAGGAGGAGGTGTAGTGGTGAGGGAGGAGATGTAGTGGTGAGTGAGGAGGTGTAGTGGTGAAGGAGGAGGTGTAGTGGTGAGGGAGGAGATGTAGTGGTGAGTGAGGAGGTGTAGTGGTGAGGGAGGAGGTGTAATGGTGAAGGAGGAAGTACAGTGGTGAGGAATTAGCTGTAGTGATGAGGGAGGAAATACAGTGGTGAAGCAGGTGTAGTGGTGAAACGTGACGTGTAATGCTGAGGGAGGAGGTGCAGTGGTGAGGGAAGAGTTGTAGTGGTGAGGGAGGAGGTGTAGTGCTGAGGGAGGAGTTACAATGGTGAGGGACGTGTTGTAGTGGTGAGGGAGGAGGTACAGTGTTGAGGGAGGAGGTACAGTGGTGAGGCAGGAGGTGTAGTGGTGAGGGAGGAGGTACTGTGGTGACGGTGGTGTTACAGTGGATAGGGAGGAGTTGTATTGGTGAGTGAAGAGGTGCAGTAGTAGGGGAGAAGGTATAGTGGTGAGGGTGGAGGTGTAGTAGTGAAGGAGGAGGTTATTTATGAGTGAGAAATGCAGTGGTGATGGAGGAGGAGTAGTGGTGTGGGAGGAGGTACGGTGGTTAGGGAGAAGGTACAGTGGTGAGTGAGGGGGTGTAGTGATGAGGGAGGAGGTACAGTGGTGTGGGAGGAGGTACAGTGGTGAGGGTGGTGGTACAGTGGTTAGGGAGGCGGTATAGTGGTGAGGGAGGAGGTACAGTGTTGAGGGAGGAGGTGCAGTGGAGAAGGAGTATGTACAGTGGTGAGGGAGGAGGTGAAGTGGTGAGGGAGGAGATGTAGTGGTGAGTTAGGAGGTTTAGTGGTGAGGAAGGAGGTTTAGTGGTGAGGGAGGAGGTGCAGTTGTCAGGGAGGAGGTTTGGTGGTGAGGAAGTTGGTGTCGTTGTGATTAAAGAGATGTAGTGGTGAAGGAGGAGGTGTAGTGGTGAAGGAGGAGGTGTAGTGGTGAGGGAGGGGATGTAGTGGTGAGTGAGGAGGTGTAGTGGTGAGGGAGGAGGTGTAATGTTGAAGGATGATGTACAGTGGTGAGGAAGGAGGTGTAGTGATGAGGGAGAAAGTACAGTGGTGAGAGAGGTGTAGTGGTGAGGCAGCAGGTGTAGTGCTGAGGGAGGAGGTACAGTGGTGAGGGACGAGTTGCAGTGGTGAGGGAGGAGGTGTAGTGCTGAAGGAGGAGGTACAGTGGTGAGGGACGTGTTGTAGTGGTGAGGTAGGAGGTACAGTGGTGAGTGAGGAGGTGTAATGGTGAAGGAGGAAGTACAGTGGTGAGCCAGGAGGTGTAGTGATGAGGGAGGAGGTAAAGTGGTGAGGGAGGTGTATTGGTGAGGGAAGAGGTGCAGTGGTAAGGGAGGAGGTGTAGTGGTGGGGGAGAAGGTACGGTTGTTAGGGAGAATGTACAGTGGTGATCGAGGAGGTGTGGTGATGAGTGAGGAGGTATAGTGGTGAGGGACGCGGTACAGTGGTGAGGGAGGAGGTACAGTGTTGAGGGAGGAGGTGCAGTGGTGAGTGACGAGGTAGAGTGGTGAGGCAGGAAGTGTAGTAGTGATGGAGGAGGTACAGTTTTTAAGGGAGGAGGTGTCGTGGTGAGGGAGGAGGTTTAGTGGTGAAGGAGGAGGTGCAGTTGTCAGGGAGGATGTTTAGTGGTGAGGGAGTTGGTGTCGTAGTGATTAAAGAGATGTAATGGTGAAAGAGGAGGTGTTGTGGTGAGCGAGGAGATGTAGTGGTGATGGAGGAGGTACAGTGGTGAGTGCGGAGGTGTTGTGGTGAAGGAGGATGTGTAATGGTGAAGGAGGATGTACAGTGGTGAGGAATTAGGTGTCGTAGTGATTAAAGAGATGTAGTGGTGAAGGAGGAGGTGTAGTGGTGAAGGTGGAGTTGTAGTGGTGAGGGAGGAGATGTAGTGGTGAGTGAGGAGGTGTAGTGGTGAGGGAGGAGGTGTAATGGTGAAGGAGGATGTACAGTTATGAGGCAGGAGGTGTAGTGGTGAGGGAAGAGGTACAGTGGTGAGGGAGGAGGTACAGTGGTGAGGGTGGAGTTACAGTGGATAGGGAGGAGTTGTATTGGTGAGTGAAGAGGTGCAGTAGTGAGGGAGAAGGTACAGTGCTGAGGGAGGTTGTGTAGTGATGAAGGAGAGGTTATTTATGAGGGAGAAATGCAGTGGTGATGGAGGAGGAGTAGTGGTGTGGGAGGAGGTACGGTGGTTAAGGAGAAGGTACAGTGGTGAGTGAGGGGGTGTAGTGATGAGGGATGAGGTACAGTGGTGTGGGAGGAGGTACAGTGGTGAGGGTGGTGGTACAGTGGTTAGGGAGGCGGTATAGTGGTGAAGGAGGAGGTGCAGTGTAGAGGGAGTATGTATAGTGGTGAGGGAGGAGGTGTAGTGGTGAGGAAGGAGATGTAGTGGTGAGTGAGGAGGTGTAGTGGTGAAGGAGGAGTTGTAGTGGTAGGGGAGGGGATGTAGTGGTGAGTGAGGAGGTGTAGTGGTGAGGGAGGAGGTGTAATGTTGAAGGAGGATGTACAGTGGTGAGGAAGGAGGTGTAGTGATGAGGGAGAAAGTACAGTGGTGAGGGAGGTGTACTGGTGAGGGAAGAGGTGCAGTGGTAAGGGAGGAGGTGTAGTTGTGAGGGAGAAGGTACGGTTGTTAGGGAGAATGTACACTGGTGATCGAGGAGGTGTGGTGATGAGGGAGGGGGTATAGTGGTGAGGGAGGAGGTGTAGTGGTGAGGGAGGAGGTAGAGTGGTGAGGCAGGAAGTGTAGTGGTGATGGAGGAGGTACAGTTTTTAAGGGAGGAGGTGTAGTGGTGAGGCAGGAGGTGTAGTGGTGAGGGAGGAGGTACATTGGTGAGGGAGCATGTGTAATGGTGAAGGAGGAGGTGCAGTGGTGAGGGAGGTCGTACAGTGGTGAGGGAGGATGTGTAATGGTGAAGGAGGAGGTGCAGTGGTGAGGGAGGTGCTACAGTGGTGCGGGAGGAGGTACAGTGGTGAGGGAGGAGTTGTAGTGGTGAAGGAGGATGTACAGTGGTGAGGGAGGAGGTGTAATGATGAAGGAGGAGGTTTAGTGGTGAGTGAGGAGGTGTAACGATGAGGGAGGAGGTATAGTGGTGAGGGAGGAGTTGTAGTGGTGAGGGAGGAGGTACAGTGTTGAGGGAGGAGGTACAGTGGTGAGGCAGGAGGTGTAGTGGTGAGGGAGGAGGTACTGTGGTGACGGTGGTGTTACAGTGGATAGGGAGGAGTTGTATTGGTGAGTGAAGAGGTGCAGTAGTGAGGGAGAAGGTATAGTGGTGAGGGTGGAGGTGTAGTAGTGAAGGAGGAGGTTATTTATGAGTGAGAAATGCAGTGGTGATGGAGGAGGAGTAGTGGTGTGGGAGGAGGTACGGTGGTTAGGGAGAAGGTACAGTGGTGAGTGAGGGGGTGTAGTGATGAGGGAGGAGGTACAGTGGTGTGGGAGGAGGTACAGTGGTGAGGGTGGTGGTACAGTGGTTAGGGAGGCGGTATAGTGGTGAGGGAGGAGGTACAGTGTTGAGGGAGGAGGTGCAGTGGAGAAGGAGTATGTACAGTGGTGAGGGAGGAGGTGAAGTGGTGAGGGAGGAGATGTAGTGGTGAGTTAGGAGGTTTAGTGGTGAGGAAGGAGGTTTAGTGGTGAGGGAGGAGGTGCAGTTGTCAGGGAGGAGGTTTGGTGGTGAGGAAGTTGGTGTCGTTGTGATTAAAGAGATGTAGTGGTGAAGGAGGAGGTGTAGTGGTGAAGGAGGAGGTGTAGTGGTGAGGGAGGGGATGTAGTGGTGAGTGAGGAGGTGTAGTGGTGAGGGAGGAGGTGTAATGTTGAAGGATGATGTACAGTGGTGAGGAAGGAGGTGTAGTGATGAGGGAGAAAGTACAGTGGTGAGAGAGGTGTAGTGGTGAGGCAGCAGGTGTAGTGCTGAGGGAGGAGGTACAGTGGTGAGGGACGAGTTGCAGTGGTGAGGGAGGAGGTGTAGTGCTGAAGGAGGAGGTACAGTGGTGAGGGACGTGTTGTAGTGGTGAGGTAGGAGGTACAGTGGTGAGTGAGGAGGTGTAATGGTGAAGGAGGAAGTACAGTGGTGAGCCAGGAGGTGTAGTGATGAGGGAGGAGGTAAAGTGGTGAGGGAGGTGTATTGGTGAGGGAAGAGGTGCAGTGGTAAGGGAGGAGGTGTAGTGGTGGGGGAGAAGGTACGGTTGTTAGGGAGAATGTACAGTGGTGATCGAGGAGGTGTGGTGATGAGTGAGGAGGTATAGTGGTGAGGGACGCGGTACAGTGGTGAGGGAGGAGGTACAGTGTTGAGGGAGGAGGTGCAGTGGTGAGTGACGAGGTAGAGTGGTGAGGCAGGAAGTGTAGTAGTGATGGAGGAGGTACAGTTTTTAAGGGAGGAGGTGTCGTGGTGAGGGAGGAGGTTTAGTGGTGAAGGAGGAGGTGCAGTTGTCAGGGAGGATGTTTAGTGGTGAGGGAGTTGGTGTCGTAGTGATTAAAGAGATGTAATGGTGAAAGAGGAGGTGTTGTGGTGAGCGAGGAGATGTAGTGGTGATGGAGGAGGTACAGTGGTGAGTGCGGAGGTGTTGTGGTGAAGGAGGATGTGTAATGGTGAAGGAGGATGTACAGTGGTGAGGAATTAGGTGTCGTAGTGATTAAAGAGATGTAGTGGTGAAGGAGGAGGTGTAGTGGTGAAGGTGGAGTTGTAGTGGTGAGGGAGGAGATGTAGTGGTGAGTGAGGAGGTGTAGTGGTGAGGGAGGAGGTGTAATGGTGAAGGAGGATGTACAGTGGTGAGGCAGGAGGTGTAGTGGTGAGGGAAGAGGTACAGTGGTGAGGGAGGAGGTACAGTGGTGAGGGTGGAGTTACAGTGGATAGGGAGGAGTTGTATTGGTGAGTGAAGAGGTGCAGTAGTGAGGGAGAAGGTACAGTGCTGAGGGAGGTTGTGTAGTGATGAAGGAGAGGTTATTTATGAGGGAGAAATGCAGTGGTGATGGAGGAGGAGTAGTGGTGTGGGAGGAGGTACGGTGGTTAAGGAGAAGGTACAGTGGTGAGTGAGGGGGTGTAGTGATGAGGGATGAGGTACAGTGGTGTGGGAGGAGGTACAGTGGTGAGGGTGGTGGTACAGTGGTTAGGGAGGCGGTATAGTGGTGAAGGAGGAGGTGCAGTGTAGAGGGAGTATGTATAGTGGTGAGGGAGGAGGTGTAGTGGTGAGGAAGGAGATGTAGTGGTGAGTGAGGAGGTGTAGTGGTGAAGGAGGAGTTGTAGTGGTAGGGGAGGGGATGTAGTGGTGAGTGAGGAGGTGTAGTGGTGAGGGAGGGAGGTGTAATGTTGAAGGAGGATGTACAGTGGTGAGGAAGGGAGGGTGTAGTGATGAGGGAGAAAGTACAGTGGTGAGGGAGGTGTACTGGTGAGGGAAGAGGTGCAGTGGTAAGGGAGGAGGTGTAGTTGTGAGGGAGAAGGTACGGTTGTTAGGGAGAATGTACACTGGTGATCGAGGAGGTGTGGTGATGAGGGAGGGGGTATAGTGGGTGAGGGAGGAGGTGTAGTGGTGAGGGAGGAGGTAGAGTGGTGAGGCAGGAAGTGTAGTGGTGATGGAGGAGGTACAGTTTTTAAGGGAGGAGGTGTAGTGGTGAGGCAGGAGGTGTAGTGGTGAGGGAGGAGGTACATTGGTGAGGGAGCAAGTGTAATGGTGAAGGAGGAGGTGCAGTGGTGAGGGAGGTCGTACAGTGGTGAGGGAGGATGTGTAATGGTGAAGGAGGAGGTGCAGTGGTGAGGGAGGTGCTACAGTGGTGCGGGAGGAGGTACAGTGGTGAGGAGGAGTTGTAGTGGTGAAGGAGAATGTACAGTGGTGAGGGAGGAGGTGTAATGATGAAGGAGGAGGTTTAGTGGTGAGGGAGGAGGTGTAACGATGAGGGAGGAGGTATAGTGGTGAGGAGGAGTTGTAGTGGTGAGGGGAGGAGGTTTAGTGTTGACTGAGGAGGTGCAGTTGTCAGGGTGGAGTTTAGTGGTGAGGGAGTTGGTGTCATAGTGATTAAACAGATGTAGTGGTGAAGGAGGGGGGTGTAGTGGTGAGGGAGGAGATGTAGTGGTGAGTGAGGAGGTGTAGTGGTGAAGGAGGAGGTGTAGTGGTGAGGGAGGAGATGTAGAGGTGAGTGAGGAGGTGCAGTGGTGAGGGAGGAGGTGTAATGGTGAAGGAGGTAGTACAGTGGTGAGGAATTAGCTGTAGTGATGAGGGAGGAAGTACAGTGGTGAAGGAGGTTGTAGTGGTGAGACAGGGGGTGTAATGCTGAGGGAGGAGGTACAGTGGTGAGGGAAGAGTTGTAGTGGTGAGGGAGGAGGTGTAGTGCTGAGGGAGGAGTTACAGTGGTGAGGGACGTGTTGTAGTGGTGAGGGAGGAGGTACAGTGTTGAGGGATGAGGTGCAGTGGTGAGGCAGGAGGTACAGTGGATAGGGAGGAGTTGTATTGGTGAGTGAAGAGGTGCAGTACTGAGGGAGAAGGTACAGTGGTGAGGGAGGAGGTGTAGTGGTGAAGGAGGAGGTTATTTATGAGGGAGAAATGCAGTGGTGATGGAGGAGGAGTAGTGGTGTGGGAGGCAGTGTAGTGGTGAGGGAGGAGGTGTAGTGCTGAGAGAGTAGGTACAGTGTTCAGGGAGGAGGTACAGTGGTGAGGGAGGAGATGTAGTGCTGAGGGAGGAGGTATAGTGGTTAGGGAGGAGGTACAGTGGTGAGGGAGGAGGTGTAGTGGTGAGGGAGGAGGTGTCATGGCGAAGGAGGTGGTGTAGTGGTGAGGGAGTAGGTATAGTGGTTAGGGAGGAGGTACAGTGGTGAGGGAGGTCATGTAGTGCTGAGGGAGGAGGTATAGTGGTTAGGGAGTAGGTGCAGTGGTGAGGGAGGAGGTGTAGTGGTTAGGGAGGAGGTACAGTGGTGAGGGAGGAGGTATAGTGGTGAGGGAGGAGTTGTAGTGGTGAGGGGAGGAGGTTTAGTGTTGAGGGAGGAGGTGCAGTTGTCATGGCGGAGGTTTAGTGGTGAGAGAGTTGGTGTCGTAGTGATTAAACAGATGTAGTGGTGAAGGAGGAGGTGTAGTGGTGAGGGAGGAGATGTAGTGGTGAGTGAGGAGGTGTTGTGGTGAGGGAGGAGGTGTAGTGGTGAAGGAGGAAGTACAGTGGTGAGGAATTAGCTGTAGTGATGAGGGAGGAAGTACAGTGGTAAAGGAGGTGTAGTGGTGAGACAGGAGGTGTAATGCTGAGGGAGGAGGTACAGTGGTGAGGGAAGAGTTGTAGTGGTGAGGGAGGAGGTGTAGTGCTGAGGGAGGAGTTACAGTGGTGAGGGACGTGTTGTAGTGGTGAGGGAGGATGTACAGTGTTGAGGGAAGAGGTACAGTGGTGAGGCAGGAGGTTTAGTAGTGAGAGAGGAGGTACAGTGGTGAGGGAGGAGGTACAGTGGTGAGGGTGGAGTTACAGTGGATAGGGAGGAGTTGTATTGGTGAGTGAAGAGGTGCAGTACTGAGGGAGAAGGTGTAGTGGTGTGGGAGGAGATGTAGTGGTGAAGGAGGAGGTGTAGTGGTGAGTGAGGAGGTACAGTGGTGAGGGAGTAGGTGTAGTGGTGAGGGAGTAGGTGTAGTGGTGAGGGAGGAGGTACAGTGGTGAGGGTGGAGGTACAGTGGTGAGGGAGGAGGTGTAGTGGTTAGGAAGGAGGTACAGTGGTGAGGGGGGAGGTGTAGTGGTGAGTGAGGAGGTACAGTGGTGAGGGAGGAGGTGTAGTGCTAAGGGAGGAGGTATAGTGGTGAAGGAGGAGGTACAGTGGTGAGGGTGGAGTTACGGTGGATAGGAAGGAGTTGTATTTTTGAGTGAAGAGGTGCAGTAGTGAGGGAGAAGGTACAGTGGTGATGGAGGAGGAGTAGTGGTTTGGGAGGAGGTGTAGTGGTGAGGGAGGAGGTACAGTGGTGAGGGAGGAGGTGTAGTGCTGAGAGAGTAGGTACAGTGTTCAGGGAGGATGAACAGTGGTGAGGGAGGAGATGTAGTGCTGAGGGAGGATGTATAGTGGTTAGGGAGTAGGTGCAGTGGTGAGGGAGGAGGTGTAGTGGTTAGGGAGGAGGTACAGTGGTGAGGGGGGAGGTGTAGTGCTAAGGGAGGAGGTATAGTGGTGAAGGAGGAGGTATAGTGGTAATGGAGGATGTGTAATGGTGAGGGAGGAGGTGTAGTAGTGAGGGAGGAGGTACAGTGGTGAGGGAGGAGTTGTAGTGATGAGGGAGGAGGTAGAGTGGTGAGGGATGTGTACTGGTGAGGGAAGAGATGCAGTGTTAAGGGAGGAGGTGTAGTGGTGAGGGAGAAGGTACGGTTGTTAAGGAGAATGTACACTGGTGAGCGAGGAGGTGTGGTGATGAGGGAGGAGGTATAGTGGTGAGGGAGGAGGTATAGTTGTGAGGGAGGCCGTACAGTTGTGAGGGAGGAGGTACAGTGTTGAGGGAGGAGGTGTAGTGGTGAGGGAGGAGGTAGAGTGGTGAGGCAGGAAGTGTAGTGGTGATGGAGGAGGTAAAGTTTTTAAGGGAGGAGGTGTAGTGGTGTGGGAGGAGGTGTAGTGGTGTGGGAGGTGGTACAGTGGTGAGGGAGGAGGTGTAGTGGTGAGGGAGGTGGTACAGTGGTGAGGGAGGAGTTGTAGTGGTGAGGGAGGATGTGTAGTGGTGAGGGAGGAGGTACATTGGTGAGGGAGCATGTGTAATGGTGAAGGAGGAAGTACAGTGGTGAGGGAGGTGCTACAGTGGTGAGGGAGGAGGTACGGTGGTGAGCGAGGAGGTGTAATGGTGAAGGAGGAGGTTTAGTGGTGAGGGAGGAGGTGTAATGGTGAGGGAGGAGGTTTAGTGGTGAGGCAGGAGGCGTAGTGGTGAAGGAGGAGGTGTAGTGGTGAGGAAGGAGATGTAGAGGTGAGTGAGGAGGTGTAGTGGTGAGGGAGGAGGTGTAATGGTGAAGGAGGAAGTACAGTGGTGAGGAATTAGCTGTAGTGATGAGGGAGGAAGTACAGTGGTGAAGGAGGTGTAGTGGTGAGACAGGGGGTGTAATGCTGAGGGAGGAGGTAGATTGGTGAGGGAAGAGTTGTAGTGGTGAGGGAGGAGGCGTAGTGCTGAGGGAGGAGTTACAGTGGTGAGGGACGTGTTGTAGTGGTGAGGAAGGAGGTACAGTGGTGAGGGAGGAGGTACAGTGGTGAGGGTGGAGTTACAGTGGATAGGGAGGAGTTGTATTGGTGAGTGAAGAGGTGCAGTAGTGAGGGAGAAGGTACAGTGGTGAGGGAGCATGTGTAATGGTGAAGGAGGAGGTGCAGTGGTGAGGGAGGTGCTACAGTGGTGCGGGAGGAGGTACAGTGGTGAGGGAGGAGGTGTAGTGGTTAGGAAGGAGGTACAGTGGTGAGGGGGGAGGTGTAGTGGTGAGTGAGGAGGTACAGTGCTAAGGGAGGAGGTATAGTGGTGAAGGAGGAGGTACAGTGGTGAGGGTGGAGTTACAGTGGATAGGGAGGAGTTGTATTTTTGAGTGAAGAGGTGCAGTAGTGAGGGAGAAGGTACAGTGGTGATGGAGGAGGAGTAGTGGTGTGGGAGGAGGTGTAGTGGTGAGGGAGGAGGTACAGTGGTGAGGGAGGAGGTGTAGTGCTGAGAGAGTAGGTACAGTGTTCAGGGAGGATGTACAGTGGTGAGGGAGGAGATGTAGTGCTGAGGGAGGAGGTATAGTGGTTAGGGAGTAGGTGCAGTGGTGAGGGAGGAGGTGTAGTGGTTAGGGAGGAGGTACAGTGGTGAGGGAGGAGGTATAGTGGTGAGGGAGGAGTTGTAGTGGTGAGGGAGGAGGTTTAGTGTTGAGGGAGGAGGTGCAGTTGTCATGGCGGAGGTTTAGTGGTGAGAGAGTTGGTGTCGTAGTGATTAAACAGATGTAGTGGTGAAGGAGGAGGTGTAGTGGTGAGGGAGGAGATGTAGTGGTGAGTGAGGAGGTGTTGTGGTGAGGGAGGAGGTGTAGTGGTGAAGGAGGAAGTACAGTGGTGAGGAATTAGCTGTAGTGATGAGGGAGGAAGTACAGTGGTAAAGGAGGTGTAGTGGTGAGACAGGAGGTGTAATGCTGAGGGAGGAGGTACAGTGGTGAGGGAAGAGTTGTAGTGGTGAGGGAGGAGGTGTAGTGCTGAGGGAGGAGTTACAGTGGTGAGGGACGTGTTGTAGTGGTGAGGGAGGAGGTACAGTGTTGAGGGAGGAGGTACAGTGGTGAGGCAGGAGGTTTAGTAGTGAGAGAGGAGGTACAGTGGTGAGGGAGGAGGTACAGTGGTGAGGGTGGAGTTACAGTGGATAGGGAGGAGTTGTATTGGTGAGTGAAGAGTTGCAGTACTGAGGGAGAAGGTGTAGTGGTGTGGGAGGAGATGTAGTGGTGAAGGAGGAGGTGTAGTGGTGAGTGAGGAGGTACAGTGGTGAGGGAGTAGGTGTAGTGGTGAGGGAGTAGGTGTAGTGGTGAGGGAGCAGGTACAGTGGTGAGGGGGGAGGTGTAGTGGTGAGTGAGGAGGTACAGTGGTGAGGGAGGAGGTGTAGTGCTAAGGGAGGAGGTATAGTGGTGAAGGAGGAGGTACAGTGGTGAGGGTGGAGTTACAGTGGATAGGAAGGAGTTGTATTTTTGAGTGAAGAGGTGCAGAAGTGAGGGAGAAGGTACAGTGGTGATGGAGGAGGAGTAGTGGTGTTGGAGGAGGTGTAGTGGTGAGGGAGGAGGTACAGTGGTGAGGGAGGAGGTGTAGTGCTGAGAGAGTAGGTACAGTGTTCAGGGAGGATGTACAGTGGTGAGGGAGGAGATGTAATGCTGAGGGAGGATGTATAGTGGTTAGGAAGTAGGTGCAGTGGTGAGGGAGGAGGTGTAGTGGTTAGGGAGGAGGTACAGTGGTGACGGGGGACGTGTAGTGGTGAGTGAGGAGGTACAGTGGTGACGGAGGAGGTGTAGTGCTAAGGGAGGAGGTATAGTGGTGAAGGAGGAGGTATAGTGGTAATGGAGGATGTGTAATGGTGAGGGAGGAGGTGTAGTAGTGAGGGAGGAGGTACAGTGGTGAGGGAGGAGTTGTAGTGATGAGGGAGGAGGTAGAGTGGTGAGGGAGGAGGTACAGTGTTGAGGGAGGAGGTGTAGTGGTGAGGGAGGAGGTAGAGTGGTGAGGCAGGAAGTGTAGTGGTGATGGAGGAGGTACAGTTTTTAAGGGAGGAGGTGTAGTGGTGAGGCAGGAGGTGTAGTGGTGTGGGAGGAGGTGTAGTGGTGTGGGAGGTGGTACAGTGGTGAGGGTGGAGGTACAGTGGTGAGGGAGGAGGTGTAGTGGTTAGGAAGGAGGTACAGTGGTGAGGGGGGAGGTGTAGTGGTGAGTGAGGAGGTACAGTGGTGAGGGAGGAGGTGTAGTGCTAAGGGAGGAGGTATAGTGGTGAAGGAGGAGGTACAGTGGTGAGGGTGGAGTTACGGTGGATAGGAAGGAGTTGTATTTTTGAGTGAAGAGGTGCAGTAGTGAGGGAGAAGGTACAGTGGTGAGGGAGGAGTTGTAGTGGTGAGGGAGGATGTGTAGTGGTGAGGGAGGAGGTACATTGGTGAGGGAGCATGTGTAATGGTGAAGGAGGAAGTACAGTGGTGAGGGAGGTGCTACAGTGGTGAGGGAGGAGGTACGGTGGTGAGCGAGGAGGTGTAATGGTGAAGGAGGAGGTTTAGTGGTGAGGGAGGAGGTGTAATGGTGAGGGAGGAGGTTTAGTGGTGAGGCAGGAGGCGTAGTGGTGAAGGAGGAGGTGTAGTGGTGAGGAAGGAGATGTAGAGGTGAGTGAGGAGGTGTAGTGGTGAGGGAGGAGGTGTAATGGTGAAGGAGGAAGTACAGTGGTGAGGAATTAGCTGTAGTGATGAGGGAGGAAGTACAGTGGTGAAGGAGGTGTAGTGGTGAGACAGGGGGTGTAATGCTGAGGGAGGAGGTAGATTGGTGAGGGACGTGTTGTAGTGGTGAGGAAGGAGGTACAGTGGTGAGGGAGGAGGTACAGTGGTGAGGGTGGAGTTACAGTGGATAGGGAGGAGTTGTATTGGTGAGTGAAGAGGTGCAGTAGTGAGGGAGAAGGTACAGTGGTGAGGGAGCATGTGTAATGGTGAAGGAGGAGGTGCAGTGGTGAGGGAGGTGCTACAGTGGTGCGGGAGGAGGTACAGTGGTGAGGGAGGAGGTGTAGTGGTTAGGAAGGAGGTACAGTGGTGAGGGGGGAGGTGTAGTGGTGAGTGAGGAGGTACAGTGCTAAGGGAGGAGGTATAGTGGTGAAGGAGGAGGTACAGTGGTGAGGGTGGAGTTACAGTGGATAGGGAGGAGTTGTATTTTTGAGTGAAGAGGTGCAGTAGTGAGGGAGAAGGTACAGTGGTGATGGAGGAGGAGTAGTGGTGTGGGAGGAGGTGTAGTGGTGAGGGAGGAGGTACAGTGGTGAGGGAGGAGGTGTAGTGCTGAGAGAGTAGGTACAGTGTTCAGGGAGGATGTACAGTGGTGAGGGAGGAGATGTAGTGCTGAGGGAGGAGGTATAGTGGTTAGGGAGTAGGTGCAGTGGTGAGGGAGGAGGTGTAGTGGTTAGGGAGGAGGTACAGTGGTGAGGGTGGAGGTATAGTGGTGAGGGAGGAGTTGTAGTGGTGAGGGAGGAGGTTTAGTGTTGAGGGAGGAGGTGCAGTTGTCATGGCGGAGGTTTAGTGGTGAGAGAGTTGGTGTCGTAGTGATTAAACAGATGTAGTGGTGAAGGAGGAGGTGTAGTGGTGAGGGAGGAGATGTAGTGGTGAGTGAGGAGGTGTTGTGGTGAGGGAGGAGGTGTAGTGGTGAAGGAGGAAGTACAGTGGTGAGGAATTAGCTGTAGTGATGAGGGAGGAAGTACAGTGGTAAAGGAGGTGTAGTGGTGAGACAGGAGGTGTAATGCTGAGGGAGGAGGTACAGTGGTGAGGGAAGAGTTGTAGTGGTGAGGGAGGAGGTGTAGTGCTGAGGGAGGAGTTACAGTGGTGAGGGACGTGTTGTAGTGGTGAGGGAGGAGGTACAGTGTTGAGGGAGGAGGTACAGTGGTGAGGCAGGAGGTTTAGTAGTGAGAGAGGAGGTACAGTGGTGAGGGAGGAGGTACAGTGGTGAGGGTGGAGTTACAGTGGATAGGGAGGAGTTGTATTGGTGAGTGAAGAGTTGCAGTACTGAGGGAGAACGTGTAGTGGTGTGGGAGGAGATGTAGTGGTGAAGGAGGAGGTGTAGTGGTGAGTGAGGAGGTACCGTGGTGAGGGAGTAGGTGTAGTGGTGAGGGAGTAGGTGTAGTGGTGAGGGAGCAGGTACAGTGGTGAGGGGGGAGGTGTAGTGGTGAGTGAGGAGGTACAGTGGTGAGGGAGGAGGTGTAGTGCTAAGGGAGGAGGTATAGTGGTGAAGGAGGAGGTACAGTGGTGAGGGTGGAGTTACAGTGGATAGGAAGGAGTTGTATTTTTGAGTGAAGAGGTGCAGAAGTGAGGGAGAAGGTACAGTGGTGATGGAGGAGGTGTAGTGCTGAGAGAGTAGGTACAGTGTTCAGGGAGGATGTACAGTGGTGAGGGAGGAGATGTAATGCTGAGGGAGGATGTATAGTGGTTAGGGAGTAGGTGCAGTGGTGTTGGAGGAGGTGTAGTGGTGAGGGAGGAGGTACAGTGGTGAGGGGGGAGGTGTAGTGCTGAGAGAGTAGGTACAGTGTTCAGGGAGGATGTACAGTGGTGAGGGAGGAGATGTAATGCTGAGGGAGGATGTATAGTGGTTAGGGAGTAGGTGCAGTGGTGAGGGAGGAGGTGTAGTGGTTAGGGAGGAGGTACAGTGGTGAGGGGGGAGGTGTAGTGGTTAGGGAGGAGGTACAGTGGTGACGGAGGAGGTGTAGTGCTAAGGGAGGAGGTATAGTGGTGAAGGAGGAGGTATAGTGGTAATGGAGGATGTGTAATGGTGAGGGAGGAGGTGTAGTAGTGAGGGAGGAGGTACAGTGGTGAGGGAGGAGTTGTAGTGATGAGGGAGGCGGTACAGTGGTGAGGGAGGAGGTACAATGTTGAGGGAGGAGGTGTAGTGGTGAGGGAGGAGGTAGAGTGGTGAGGCAGGAAGTGTAGTGGTGATGGAGGAGGTACAGTTTTTAAGGGAGGAGGTGTAGTGGTGAGGCAGGAGGTGTAGTGGTGTGGGAGGAGGTGTAGTGGTGTGGGAGGTGGTACAGTGGTGAGGGAGGAGGTGTAGTGGTGAGGGAGGTGGTACAGTGGTGAGGGAGGAGTTGTAGTGGTGAGGGAGGATGTGTAGTGGTGAGGGAGGAGGTACATTGGTGACGGAGCATGTGTAATGGTGAAGGAGGAAGTACAGTGGTGAGGGAGGTGCTACAGTGGTGAGGGAGGAGGTACGGTGGTGAGCGAGGAGGTGTAATGGTGAAGGAGGAGGTTTAGTGGTGAGGGAGGAGGTGTAATGGTGAGGGAGGAGGTTTAGTGGTGAGGCAGGAGGCGTAGTGGTGAAGGAGGAGGTGTAGTGGTGAGGAAGGAGATGTAGAGGTGAGTGAGGAGGTGTAGTGGTGAGGGAGGAGGTGTAATGGTGAAGGAGGAAGTACAGTGGTGAGGAATTAGCTGTAGTGATGAGGGAGGAAATACAGTGGTGAAGGAGGTGTAGTGGTGAGACAGGAGGTGTAATGCTGAGGGAGGAGGTACATTGGTGAGGGAAGAGTTGTAGTGGTGAGGGAGGAGGTGTAGTGCTGAGGGAGGAGTTACAGTGGTGAGGGACGTGTTGTAGTGGTGAGGAAGGAGGTACAGTGGTGAGGGAAGAGTTGTAGTGGTGAGGGAGGAGGCGTAGTGCTGAGGGAGGAGTTACAGTGGTGAGGAATGTGTTGTAGTGGTGAGGGAGGAGGTACAGTGGTGAGGGAGGAGGTACAGTGGTGAGGGTGGAGTTACAGTGGATAGGGAGGAGTTGTATTGGTGAGTGAAGAGGTGCAGTACTGAGGGAGAAGGTACAGTGGTGAGGGAGGAGGTGTAGTGGTGAAGGAGGAGGTTATTTATGAGGGAGAAATGCAGTGGTGATGGAGGAGGAGTAGTGGTGTGGGTGGCGGTGTAGTGGTGAGGACGGAGGTGTAGTACTGAGAGTAGGTACAGTGTTCAGGGAGGAGGTACAGTGGTGAGGGAGGAGATGTAGTGCTGAGGGAGGAGGTATAGTGGTGAGGGAGGAGGTACAATGGTGAGGGAGGAGGTACAGTGGTGAGGGAGGAGGTGTAGTGGTGAGGGAGGAGGTGTCGTGGCGAGAGAGGAGGTGTAGTGGTGAGGGAGGAGGTATAGTGGTTAGGGAGGAGGTACAGTGGTGAGGGAGGACATGTAGTGCTGAGGGAGGATGTACAGTGGTGAGGGGGGAGGTGTAGTGGTGAGTGAGGAGGTACAGTGGTGAGGGAGGAGGTGTAGTGCTAAGGGAGGTATAGTGGTAATGGAGGAGGTGTAATGGTGAGGGAGGAGGTGTAGTGTTGAAGGAGGAGGTACAGTGGTGAGGGAGTAGGTGTAGTGGTGAGGGAGGAGGTACAGTGGTGAGGGTGGAGGTACAGTGGTGAGGGAGGAGGTATAGTGGTGAGGTTGGAGGTACAGTGTTGAGGGAGGAGGTGTAGTGGTGAGGGAGGAGGTAGAGTGGTGAGGCAGGAAGTGTAGTGGTGATGGAGGAGGTACAGTTTTTAAGGGAGGAGGTGTAGTGGTGAGGCAGGAGGTGTAGTGGTGTGGGAGGAGGTGTAGTGGTGTGGGAGGTGGTACAGTGGTGAGGGAGGAGGTGTAGTGGTGAGGGATGTGGTACAGTGGTGAGGGAGGAGTTTTAGTGGTGAGGGAGGATGTGTAGTGGTGAGGGAGGAGGTACATTGGTGAGGGAGCATGTGTAATGGTGAAGGAGGAAGTACAGTGGTGAGGGAGGTGCTACAGTGGTGAGGGAGGAGGTACGGTGGTGAGCGAGGAGGTGTAATGGTGAAGGAGGAGGTTTAGTGGTGAGGGAGGAGGTGTAATGGTGAGGGAGGAGGTTTAGTGGTGAGGCAGGAGGCGTAGTGGTGAAGGAGGAGGTGTAGTGGTGAGGAAGAAGATGTAGAGGTGAGTGAGGAGGTGTAGTGGTGAGGGAGGAGGTGTAATGGTGAAGTAGGAAGTACAGTGGTGAGGAATTAGCTGTAGTGATGAGGGAGGAAATACAGTGGTGAAGGAGGTGTAGTGGTGAGACAGGGGGTGTAATGCTGAGGGAGGAGGTACATTGGTGAGGGAAGAGTTGTAGTGGTGAGGGAGGAGGTGTAGTGCTGAGGGAGGAGTTACAGTGGTGAGGGACGTGTTGTAGTGGTGAGGAAGGAGGTACAGTGGTGAGGGAGGAGGTACAGTGGTGAGGGTGGAGTTACAGTGGATAGGGAGGAGTTGTATTGGTGAGTGAAGAGGTGCAGTAGTGAGGGAGAAGGTACAGTGGTGAGGGAGCATGTGTAATGGTGAAGGAGGAGGTGCAGTGGTGAGGGAGGTGCTACAGTGGTGCGGGAGGAGGTACAGTGGTGAGGGAGGAGTTGTAGTGGTGAAGGAGGATGTACAGTGGTGAGGGAGGAGGTGTAATGGTGAAGAAGGAGGTTTAGTGGTGAGGGAGGAGGTGTAATGGTGAGGGAGGAGGTTTAGTGGTGAGGCAGGAGGCGTAGTGGTGAGGGAGGAGGTATAGTGGTGAGGGAGGAGTTATAGGGTGAGGGAGGAGGTTTAGTGTTGAGGGAGGATGTGCAGTTGTTAGGGCAGAGGTTTAGTGGTGAGGGAGTTGGTGTCGTAGTGATTAAAGAGATGTAGTGGTGAAGGAGGAGGTGTAGTGGTGAAGAAGGAGATGTAGTGGTGAGTGAGGAGGTGTAGTGGTGAGGGAGGAGGTGTAATGGTGAAGGAGGTAGTACAGTGGTGAGGAATTAGCTGTAGTGATGAGGGAGGAAGTGCAGTGGTGAAGGAGGTGTAGTGGTGAGACAGGAGGTGTAATGCTGAGGGAGGAGGTACAGTGGTGAGGGAAGAGTTGTAGTGGTGAAGGAGGTGTAGTGCTTAGACAGGAGGTGTAATGCTGAGGGAGGAGGTACAGTGGTGAGGGAAGAGTTGTAGTGGTGAGGGAGGAGGCGTAGTGCTGAGGGAGGAGTTACAGTGGTGAGGAATGTGTTGTAGTGGTGAGGGAGGAGGTACAGTGGTGAGGGAGGAGGTACAGTGGTGAGGGTGGAGTTACAGTGGATAGGGAGGAGTTGTATTGGTGAGTGAAGAGGTGCAGTACTGAGGGAGAAGGTACAGTGGTGAGGGAGGAGGTGTAGTGGTGAAGGAGGAGGTTATTTATGAGGGAGAAATGCAGTGGTGATGGAGGAGGAGTAGTGGTGTGGGTGGCGGTGTAGTGGTGAGGACGGAGGTGTAGTACTGAGAGTAGGTACAGTGTTCAGGGAGGAGGTACAGTGGTGAGGGAGGAGATGTAGTGCTGAGGGAGGAGGTATAGTGGTGAGGGAGGAGGTACAATGGTGAGGGAGGAGGTACAGTGGTGAGGGAGGAGGTGTAGTGGTGAGGGAGGAGGTGTCGTGGCGAGAGAGGAGGTGTAGTGGTGAGAGAGGAGGTATAGTGGTTAGGGAGGAGGTACAGTGGTGAGGGAGGACATGTAGTGCTGAGGGAGGATGTACAGTGGTGAGGGGGGAGGTGTCGTGGTGAGTGAGGAGGTACAGTGGTGAGGGAGGAGGTGTAGTGCTAAGGGAGGTATAGTGGTAATGGAGGAGGTGTAATGGTGAGGGAGGAGGTGTAGTGTTGAAGGAGGAGGTACAGTGGTGAGGGAGTAGGTGTAGTGGTGAGGGAGGAGGTACAGTGGTGAGGGTGGAGGTACAGTGGTGAGGGAGGAGGTATAGTGGTGAGGTTGGAGGTACAGTGTTGAGGGAGGAGGTGTAGTGGTGAGGGAGGAGGTAGAGTGGTGAGGCAGGAAGTGTAGTGGTGATGGAGGAGGTACAGTTTTTAAGGGAGGAGGTGTAGTGGTGAGGCAGGAGGTGTAGTGGTGTGGGAGGAGGTGTAGTGGTGTGGGAGGTGGTACAGTGGTGAGGGAGGAGGTGTAGTGGTGAGGGATGTGGTACAGTGGTGAGGGAGGAGTTTTAGTGGTGAGGGAGGATGTGTAGTGGTGAGGGAGGAGGTACATTGGTGAGGGAGCATGTGTAATGGTGAAGGAGGAAGTACAGTGGTGAGGGAGGTGCTACAGTGGTGAGGGAGGAGGTACGGTGGTGAGCGAGGAGGTGTAATGGTGAAGGAGGAGGTTTAGTGGTGAGGGAGGAGGTGTAATGGTGAGGGAGGAGGTTTAGTGGTGAGGCAGGAGGCGTAGTGGTGAAGGAGGAGGTGTAGTGGTGAGGAAGAAGATGTAGAGGTGAGTGAGGAGGTGTAGTGGTGAGGGAGGAGGTGTAATGGTGAAGTAGGAAGTACAGTGGTGAGGAATTAGCTGTAGTGATGAGGGAGGAAATACAGTGGTGAAGGAGGTGTAGTGGTGAGACAGGGGGTGTAATGCTGAGGGAGGAGGTACATTGGTGAGGGAAGAGTTGTAGTGGTGAGGGAGGAGGTGTAGTGCTGAGGGAGGAGTTACAGTGGTGAGGGACGTGTTGTAGTGGTGAGGAAGGAGGTACAGTGGTGAGGGAGGAGGTACAGTGGTGAGGGTGGAGTTACAGTGGATAGGGAGGAGTTGTATTGGTGAGTGAAGAGGTGCAGTAGTGAGGGAGAAGGTACAGTGGTGAGGGAGCATGTGTAATGGTGAAGGAGGAGGTGCAGTGGTGAGGGAGGTGCTACAGTGGTGCGGGAGGAGGTACAGTGGTGAGGGAGGAGTTGTAGTGGTGAAGGAGGATGTACAGTGGTGAGGGAGGAGGTGTAATGGTGAAGGAGGAGGTTTAGTGGTGAGGGAGGAGGTGTAATGGTGAGGGAGGAGGTTTAGTGGTGAGGCAGGAGGCGTAGTGGTGAGGGAGGAGGTATAGTGGTGAGGGAGGAGTTATAGGGTGAGGGAGGAGGTTTAGTGTTGAGGGAGGATGTGCAGTTGTTAGGGCAGAGGTTTAGTGGTGAGGGAGTTGGTGTCGTAGTGATTAAAGAGATGTAGTGGTGAAGGAGGAGGTGTAGTGGTGAAGAAGGAGATGTAGTGGTGAGTGAGGAGGTGTAGTGGTGAGGGAGGAGGTGTAATGGTGAAGGAGGTAGTACAGTGGTGAGGAATTAGCTGTAGTGATGAGGGAGGAAGTGCAGTGGTGAAGGAGGTGTAGTGGTGAGACAGGAGGTGTAATGCTGAGGGAGGAGGTACAGTGGTGAGGGAAGAGTTGTAGTGGTGAAGGAGGTGTAGTGCTTAGACAGGAGGTGTAATGCTGAGGGAGGAGGTACAGTGGTGAGGGAAGAGTTGTAGTGGTGAGGGAGGAGGCGTAGTGCTGAGGGAGGAGTTACAGTGGTGAGGAATGTGTTGTAGTGGTGAGGGAGGAGGTACAGTGGTGAGGGAGGAGGTACAGTGGTGAGGGTGGAGTTACAGTGGATAGGGAGGAGTTGTATTGGTGAGTGAAGAGGTGCAGTACTGAGGGAGAAGGTACAGTGGTGAGGGAGGAGGTGTAGTGGTGAAGGAGGAGGTTATTTATGAGGGAGAAATGCAGTGGTGATGGAGGAGGAGTAGTGGTGTGGGTGGCGGTGTAGTGGTGAGGACGGAGGTGTAGTACTGAGAGTAGGTACAGTGTTCAGGGAGGAGGTACAGTGGTGAGGGAGGAGATGTAGTGCTGAGGGAGGAGGTATAGTGGTGAGGGAGGAGGTACAATGGTGAGGGAGGAGGTACAGTGGTGAGGGAGGAGGTGTAGTGGTGAGGGAGGAGGTGTCGTGGCGAGAGAGGAGGTGTAGTGGTGAGGGAGGAGGTATAGTGGTTAGGGAGGAGGTACAGTGGTGAGGGAGGACATGTAGTGCTGAGGGAGGATGTACAGTGGTGAGGGGGGAGGTGTCGTGGTGAGTGAGGAGGTACAGTGGTGAGGGAGGAGGTGTAGTGCTAAGGGAGGTATAGTGGTAATGGAGGAGGTGTAATGGTGAGGGAGGAGGTGTAGTGTTGAAGGAGGAGGTACAGTGGTGAGGGAGTAGGTGTAGTGGTGAGGGAGGAGGTACAGTGGTGAGGGTGGAGGTACAGTGGTGAGGGAGGAGGTATAGTGGTGAGGTTGGAGGTACAGTGTTGAGGGAGGAGGTGTAGTGGTGAGGGAGGAGGTAGAGTGGTGAGGCAGGAAGTGTAGTGGTGCTGGAGGAGGTACAGTTTTTAAGGGAGGAGGTGTAGTGGTGAGGCAGGAGGTGTAGTGGTGTGGGAGGAGGTGTAGTGGTGTGGGAGGTGGTACAGTGGTGAGGGAGGAGGTGTAGTGGTGAGGGATGTGGTACAGTGGTGAGGGAGGAGTTTTAGTGGTGAGGGAGGATGTGTAGTGGTGAGGGAGGAGGTACATTGGTGAGGGAGCATGTGTAATGGTGAAGGAGGAAGTACAGTGGTGAGGGAGGTGCTACAGTGGTGAGGGAGGAGGTACGGTGGTGAGCGAGGAGGTGTAATGGTGAAGGAGGAGGTTTAGTGGTGAGGGAGGAGGTGTAATGGTGA
The DNA here is from genome assembly GCF_030028105.1 of Mobula birostris. Classification (NCBI taxonomy): domain Eukaryota; kingdom Metazoa; phylum Chordata; class Chondrichthyes; order Myliobatiformes; family Myliobatidae; genus Mobula; species Mobula birostris. The sequence goes on along the minus strand of NC_092380.1, from coordinate 46,005,303 downwards.
GGGAGGAGGTTTAGTGGTGAGGCAGGAGGCGTAGTGGTGAAGGAGGAGGTGTAGTGGTGAGGAAGAAGATGTAGAGGTGAGTGAGGAGGTGTAGTGGTGAGGGAGGAGGTGTAATGGTGAAGTAGGAAGTACAGTGGTGAGGAATTAGCTGTAGTGATGAGGGAGGAAATACAGTGGTGAAGGAGGTGTAGTGGTGAGACAGGGGGTGTAATGCTGAGGGAGGAGGTACATTGGTGAGGGAAGAGTTGTAGTGGTGAGGGAGGAGGTGTAGTGCTGAGGGAGGAGTTACAGTGGTGAGGGACGTGTTGTAGTGGTGAGGAAGGAGGTACAGTGGTGAGGGAGGAGGTACAGTGGTGAGGGTGGAGTTACAGTGGATAGGGAGGAGTTGTATTGGTGAGTGAAGAGGTGCAGTAGTGAGGGAGAAGGTACAGTGGTGAGGGAGCATGTGTAATGGTGAAGGAGGAGGTGCAGTGGTGAGGGAGGTGCTACAGTGGTGCGGGAGGAGGTACAGTGGTGAGGGAGGAGTTGTAGTGGTGAAGGAGGATGTACAGTGGTGAGGGAGGAGGTGTAATGGTGAAGGAGGAGGTTTAGTGGTGAGGGAGGAGGTGTAATGGTGAGGGAGGAGGTTTAGTGGTGAGGCAGGAGGCGTAGTGGTGAGGGAGGAGGTATAGTGGTGAGGGAGGAGTTATAGGGTGAGGGAGGAGGTTTAGTGTTGAGGGAGGATGTGCAGTTGTTAGGGCAGAGGTTTAGTGGTGAGGGAGTTGGTGTCGTAGTGATTAAAGAGATGTAGTGGTGAAGGAGGAGGTGTAGTGGTGAAGAAGGAGATGTAGTGGTGAGTGAGGAGGTGTAGTGGTGAGGGAGGAGGTGTAATGGTGAAGGAGGTAGTACAGTGGTGAGGAATTAGCTGTAGTGATGAGGGAGGAAGTGCAGTGGTGAAGGAGGTGTAGTGGTGAGACAGGAGGTGTAATGCTGAGGGAGGAGGTACAGTGGTGAGGGAAGAGTTGTAGTGGTGAAGGAGGTGTAGTGCTTAGACAGGAGGTGTAATGCTGAGGGAGGAGGTACAGTGGTGAGGGAAGAGTTGTAGTGGTGAGGGAGGAGGCGTAGTGCTGAGGGAGGAGTTACAGTGGTGAGGAATGTGTTGTAGTGGTGAGGGAGGAGGTACAGTGGTGAGGGAGGAGGTACAGTGGTGAGGGTGGAGTTACAGTGGATAGGGAGGAGTTGTATTGGTGAGTGAAGAGGTGCAGTACTGAGGGAGAAGGTACAGTGGTGAGGGAGGAGGTGTAGTGGTGAAGGAGGAGGTTATTTATGAGGGAGAAATGCAGTGGTGATGGAGGAGGAGTAGTGGTGTGGGTGGCGGTGTAGTGGTGAGGACGGAGGTGTAGTACTGAGAGTAGGTACAGTGTTCAGGGAGGAGGTACAGTGGTGAGGGAGGAGATGTAGTGCTGAGGGAGGAGGTATAGTGGTGAGGGAGGAGGTACAATGGTGAGGGAGGAGGTACAGTGGTGAGGGAGGAGGTGTAGTGGTGAGGGAGGAGGTGTCGTGGCGAGAGAGGAGGTGTAGTGGTGAGGGAGGAGGTATAGTGGTTAGGGAGGAGGTACAGTGGTGAGGGAGGACATGTAGTGCTGAGGGAGGATGTACAGTGGTGAGGGGGGAGGTGTAGTGGTGAGTGAGGAGGTACAGTGGTGAGGGAGGAGGTGTAGTGCTAAGGGAGGTATAGTGGTAATGGAGGAGGTGTAATGGTGAGGGAGGAGGTGTAGTGTTGAAGGAGGAGGTACAGTGGTGAGGGAGTAGGTGTAGTGGTGAGGGAGGAGGTACAGTGGTGAGGGTGGAGGTACAGTGGTGAGGGAGGAGGTATAGTGGTGAGGTTGGAGGTACAGTGTTGAGGGAGGAGGTGTAGTGGTGAGGGAGGAGGTAGAGTGGTGAGGCAGGAAGTGTAGTGGTGATGGAGGAGGTACAGTTTTTAAGGGAGGAGGTGTAGTGGTGAGGCAGGAGGTGTAGTGGTGTGGGAGGAGGTGTAGTGGTGTGGGAGGTGGTACAGTGGTGAGGGAGGAGGTGTAGTGGTGAGGGATGTGGTACAGTGGTGAGGGAGGAGTTTTAGTGGTGAGGGAGGATGTGTAGTGGTGAGGGAGGAGGTACATTGGTGAGGGAGCATGTGTAATGGTGAAGGAGGAAGTACAGTGGTGAGGGAGGTGCTACAGTGGTGAGGGAGGAGGTACGGTGGTGAGCGAGGAGGTGTAATGGTGAAGGAGGAGGTTTAGTGGTGAGGGAGGAGGTGTAATGGTGAGGGAGGAGGTTTAGTGGTGAGGCAGGAGGCGTAGTGGTGAAGGAGGAGGTGTAGTGGTGAGGAAGAAGATGTAGAGGTGAGTGAGGAGGTGTAGTGGTGAGGGAGGAGGTGTAATGGTGAAGTAGGAAGTACAGTGGTGAGGAATTAGCTGTAGTGATGAGGGAGGAAATACAGTGGTGAAGGAGGTGTAGTGGTGAGACAGGGGGTGTAATGCTGAGGGAGGAGGTACATTGGTGAGGGAAGAGTTGTAGTGGTGAGGGAGGAGGTGTAGTGCTGAGGGAGGAGTTACAGTGGTGAGGGACGTGTTGTAGTGGTGAGGAAGGAGGTACAGTGGTGAGGGAGGAGGTACAGTGGTGAGGGTGGAGTTACAGTGGATAGGGAGGAGTTGTATTGGTGAGTGAAGAGGTGCAGTAGTGAGGGAGAAGGTACAGTGGTGAGGGAGCATGTGTAATGGTGAAGGAGGAGGTGCAGTGGTGAGGGAGGTGCTACAGTGGTGCGGGAGGAGGTACAGTGGTGAGGGAGGAGTTGTAGTGGTGAAGGAGGATGTACAGTGGTGAGGGAGGAGGTGTAATGGTGAAGGAGGAGGTTTAGTGGTGAGGGAGGAGGTGTAATGGTGAGGGAGGAGGTTTAGTGGTGAGGCAGGAGGCGTAGTGGTGAGGGAGGAGGTATAGTGGTGAGGGAGGAGTTGTAGTGGTGAGGGAGGAGGTTTAGTGTTGAGGGAGGAGGTGCAGTTGTTAGGGCAGAGGTTTAGTGGTGAGGGAGTTGGTGTCGTAGTGATTAAAGAGATGTAGTGGTGAAGGAGGAGGTGTAGTGGTGAAGAAGGAGATGTAGTGGTGAGTGAGGAGGTGTAGTGGTGAGGGAGGAGGTGTAATGGTGAAGGAGGTAGTACAGTGGTGAGGAATTAGCTGTAGTGATGAGGGAGGAAGTGCAGTGGTGAAGGAGGTGTAGTGGTGAGACAGGAGGTGTAATGCTGAGGGAGGAGGTACAGTGGTGAGGGAAGAGTTGTAGTGGTGAGGGAGGAGGCGTAGTGCTGAGGGAGGAGTTACAGTGGTGAGGAATGTGTTGTAGTGGTGAGGGAGGAGGTACAGTGGTGAGGGTGGAGTTACAGTGGATAGGGAGGAGTTGTATTGGTGAGTGAAGAGGTGCAGTACTGAGGGAGAAGGTACAGTGGTGAGGGAGGAGGTGTAGTGGTGAAGGAGGAGGTTATTTATGAGGGAGAAATGCAGTGGTGATGGAGGAGGAGTAGTGGTGAGGGAGGCGGTGTAGTGGTGAGGACGGAGGTGTAGTACTGAGCGTAGGTACAGTGTTCAGGGAGGAGGTACAGTGGTGAGGGAGGAGATGTAGTGCTGAGGGAGGAGGTATAGTGGTGAGGGAGGAGGTACAATGGTGAGGGAGGAGGTACAGTGGTGAGGGAGGTGTAGTGGTGAGGGAGGAGGTGTCGTGGCGAGAGAGGAGGTGTAGTGGTGAGGGAGGAGGTATAGTGGTTAGGGAGGAGGTACAGTGGTGAGGGAGGACATGTAGTGCTGAGGGAGGATGTACAGTGGTGAGGGGGGAGGTGTAGTGGTGAGTGAGGAGGTACAGTGGTGAGGGAGGAGGTGTAGTGCTAAGGGATGTATAGTGGTAATGGAGGAGGTGTAATGGTGAGGGAGGAGGTGTAGTGTTGAAGGAGGAGGTACAGTGGTGAGGGAGTAGGTGTAGTAGTGAGGGAGGAGGTGTAGTGGTGAGGGAGGAGGTACAGTGGTGAAGGAGGAGGTACAGTGGTGATGGTGGAGTTACTGTGGATAGGGAGGAGTTGTATTTTTGAGTGAAGAGGTCAGTAGTGAGGGAGAAGGTACAGTGGTGAAGGAGGAGGTGTAGTGGTGAAGGAGGAGGTTATTTATGAGGGAGAAATGCAGTGGTGATGGAGGAGGAGTAGTGGTGTGGGAGGCGGTGTAGTGGTGAGGACGGAGGTGTAGTACTGAGAGTAGGTACAGTGTTCAGGGAGGAGGTACAGTGGTGAGGGAGGAGATGTAGTGCTGAGGGAGGAGGTATAGTGGTGAGGGAGGAGGTACAATGGTGAGGGAGGAGGTACAGTGGTGAGGGAGGAGGTGTAGTGGTGAGGGAGGAGGTGTCGTGGTGAGAGAGGAGGTATAGTGGTTAGGGAGGAGGTACAGTGGTGAGGGAGGAGGTGTAGTGGTGAGGGAGGAGGTGTCGTGGCGAGAGAGGAGGTGTAGTGGTGAGGGAGGAGGTATAGTGGTTAGGGAGGAGGTACAGTGGTGAGGGAGGACATGTAGTGCTGAGGGAGGATGTACAGTGGTGAGGGGGGAGGTGTAGTGGTGAGTGAGGAGGTACAGTGGTGAGGGAGGAGGTGTAGTGCTAAGGGAGGTATAGTGGTAACGGAGGAGGTGTAATGGTGAGGGAGGAGGTGTAGTGTTGAAGGAGGAGGTACAGTGGTGAGGGAGTAGGTGTAGTGGTGAGGGAGGAGGTACAGTGGTGAGGGTGGAGGTACAGTGGTGAGGGAGGAGGTATAGTGGTGAGGTTGGAGGTACAGTGTTGAGGGAGGAGGTGTAGTGGTGAGGGAGGAGGTAGAGTGGTGAGGCAGGAAGTGTAGTGGTGATGGAGGAGGTACAGTTTTTAAGGGAGGAGGTGTAGTGGTGTGGGAGGAGGTGTAGCGGTGTGGGAGGTGGTACAGTGGTGGGGGAGGAGGTGTAGTGGTGAGGGAGGTGGTACAGTGGTGAGGGAGGATTTGTAGTGGTGAGGGAGGATGTGTAGTGGTGAGGGTGTGTAGTGGTGAGGGAGGAGGTACATTGGTGAGGGAGCATGTGTAATGGTGAAGGAGGAAGTACAGTGGTGAGGGAGATGCTACAGTGGTGAGGGAGGAGGTACGGTGGTGAGCGAGGAGGTGTAATGGTGAAGGAGGAGGTTTAGTGGTGAGGGAGGAGGTGTAATGGTGAGGGAGGAGGTTTAGTGGTGAGGCAGGAGGCGTAGTGGTGAAGGAGGAGGTGTAGTGGTGAGGAAGAAGATGTAGAGGTGAGTGAGGAGGTGTAGTGGTGAGGGAGGAGGTGTAATGGTGAAGTAGGAAGTACAGTGGTGAGGAATTAGCTGTAGTGATGAGGGAGGAAATACAGTGGTGAAGGAGGTGTAGTGGTGAGACAGGGGGTGTAATGCTGAGGGAGGAGGTACATTGGTGAGGGAAGAGTTGTAGTGGTGAGGGAGGAGGTGTAGTGCTGAGGGAGGTGTTACAGTGGTGAGGGACGTGTTGTAGTGGTGAGGAAGGAGGTACAGTGGTGAGGGAGGAGGTACAGTGGTGAGGGTGGAGTTACAGTGGATAGGGAGGAGTTGTATTGGTGAGTGAAGAGGTGCAGTAGTGAGGGAGAAGGTACAGTGGTGAGGGAGCATGTGTAATGGTGAAGGAGGAGGTGCAGTGGTGAGGGAGGTGCTACAGTGGTGCGGGAGGAGGTACAGTGGTGAGGGAGGAGTTGTAGTGGTGAAGGAGGATGTACAGTGGTGAGGGAGGAGGTGTAATGGTGAAGGAGGAGGTTTAGTGGTGAGGGAGGAGGTGTAATGGTGAGGGAGGAGGTTTAGTGGTGAGGCAGGAGGCGTAGTGGTGAGGGAGGAGGTATAGTGGTGAGGGAGGAGTTGTAGTGGTGAGGGAGGAGGTTTAGTGTTGAGGGAGGAGGTGCAGTTGTTAGGGCAGAGGTTTAGTGTTGAGGGAGTTGGTGTCGTAGTGATTAAAGAGATGTAGTGGTGAAGGAGGAGGTGTAGTGGTGAAGAAGGAGATGTAGTGGTGAGTGAGGAGGTGTAGTGGTGAGGGAGGAGGTGTAATGGTGAAGGAGGTAGTACAGTGGTGAGGAATTAGCTGTAGTGATGAGGGAGGAAGTGCAGTGGTGAAGGAGGTGTAGTGGTGAGACAGGAGGTGTAATGCTGAGGGAGGAGGTACAGTGGCGAGGGAAGAGTTGTAGTGGTGAAGGAGGTGTAGTGCTTAGACAGGAGGTGTAATGCTGAGGGAGGAGGTACAGTGGTGAGGGAAGAGTTGTAGTGGTGAGGGAGGAGGCGTAGTGCTGAGGGAGGAGTTACAGTGGTGAGGAATGTGTTGTAGTGGTGAGGGAGGAGGTACAGTGGTGAGGGAGGAGGTACAGTGGTGAGGGTGGAGTTACAGTGGATAGGGAGGAGTTGTATTGGTGAGTGAAGAGGTGCAGTACTGAGGGAGAAGGTACAGTGGTGAGGGAGGAGGTGTAGTGGTGAAGGAGGAGGTTATTTATGAGGGAGAAATGCAGTGGTGATGGAGGAGGAGTAGTGGTGTGGGAGGCGGTGTAGTGGTGAGGACGGAGGTGTAGTACTGAGCGTAGGTACAGTGTTCAGGGAGGAGGTACAGTGGTGAGGGAGGAGATGTAGTGCTGAGGGAGGAGGTATAGTGGTGAGGGAGGTGGTACAATGGTGAGGGAGGAGGTACAGTGGTGAGGGAGGAGGTGTAGTGGTGAGGGAGGAGGTGTCGTGGCGAGAGAGGAGGTGTAGTGGTGAGGGAGGAGGTATAGTGGTTAGGGAGGAGGTACAGTGGTGAGGGAGGACATGTAGTGCTGAGGGAGGATGTACAGTGGTGAGGGGGGAGGTGTAGTGGTGAGTGAGGAGGTACAGTGGTGAGGGAGGAGGTGTTGTGCTAAGGGAGGTATAGTGGTAATGGAGGAGGTGTAATGGTGAGGGAGGAGGTGTAGTGTTGAAGGAGGAGGTACAGTGGTGAGGGAGTAGGTGTAGTGGTGAGGGAGGAGGTGTAGTGGTGAGGGAGGAGGTACAGTGGTGAAGGAGGAGGTACAGTGGTGACGGTGGAGTTACTGTGGATAGGGAGGAGTTGTATTTTTGAGTGAAGAGGTGCAGTAGTGAGGGAGAAGGTACAGTGGTGAAGGAGGAAGTGTAGTGGAGAAGGAGGAGGTGTATTTATGAGAGAGAAATGCAGTGGTGATGGAGGAGGAGTAGTGGTGAGTGAGGAGGTGTAATGGTGAGGGAGGAGGTTTAGTGGTGAGCCAGGAGGTGTAGTGGTGAGGGAGGAGGTACAGTGGTGAGGGAGGAGGTGTAGTGGTGTGGGAGGAGGTGTAGTGGTGAGGGAGGAGGTACAGTGGTGAGGGAGGGAGGTGTAGTGCTGAGAGAGTAGGGACAGTGTTCAGGGAGGATGTACAGTGGTGAGAAGGACATGCAGTGCTGAGGGAGGAGGTATAGTGGTTAGGAAGGAGGTACAGTGGTGAGGGGGGAGGTGTAGTGGTGAGTGAGGAGGTACAGTGGTGAGGGAGGAGGTGTAGTGCTAAGGGAGGAGGTATAGTGGTGAAGGAGGAGGTATAGTGGTAATGGAGGATGTGTAATGGTGAGGGAGGAGGTGTAGTGTTGAAGGAGGAGGTTCAGTGGTGAGGGAGGAGGTTTAGTGGTGAGGGAGGAGGTGTAGTGGTGAGGGACGAGGTACAGTGATGAGGGAGGAGGTACAGTGGTGAGTGTGGTGGTACAGTGGTTAGGGAGGAGGTGTAGTGGTGAGGGAGGAGGTACAGTGGTGAGGGTGGAGTTGTAGTTGTGAGGGAGGAGGTTTAGTGGTGAGGGAGGAGGTGCAGTTGTCAGGGAGGATGTTTAGTGGTGAGGGAGTTGGTGTCGTAGTGATTAAAGAGATGTAATGGTGAAAGAGGAGGTGTTGTGGTGAGGGAGGAGATGTAGTGGTGATGGAGGAGGTACAGTGGTGAGTGCGGAGGTGTTGTGGTGAAGGAGGAGGTGTAATGGTGAAGGAGGATGTACAGGGGTGAGGAGTTAGGTGTAAGTGATGAGGGAGGAAGTACAGTGGTGAAGGTGGTTTAGTGGTGAGGCAGGAGGTACGGTTGTTATAGAGAAGGTACAGTGGTGAGTGAGGCTGTGTAGTGATGAGGCAGGAGGTACTGTGGTTAGGGAGGAGGTACAGTGGTGAGGGTGCTGGTACAGTGGTTAGGGGAGGGAGGCGGCACAGTTGTGAGGGAGGAGGTACAGTGGTGAGGCAGGAGGTGTCGTGGTCAGGGATGAGGTGCAGTGGTGAGGGAGGCGGTACAGTGGTGAGGGAGGAGGTGTAGTGGTGAGGGAGGTGGTACAGTGGTGAAGGAGGAGTTACAGTGGTGAGGGAGGAGTTACAGTGTTTAGGGAGGAGTTGTAGTGGTGAGGGAGGTGGTGTAGTGGTGAGGGAGTAGGTAAAGTGGTTAGGGAGGAGATGTAGTGGTGAAGGAGGGGGTGTAGTGGAGAGGGAGGAGGTGTAGTGGTGAAGGAGGAAGTGTAGTTATGAGGGAGGAATGCAGAGGTGATGGAGCGGGTGTAGTAGTGAGGGAGGAAGTACAGTGATCAAGGAGTTGGTGTACTGTTCACGGAGGAAGTTTAGTTGTGATGGAGGAGGTGTAGTGGTCAGGGAGAAGGTACGGTAGTGAGGGAGGAGCTGTAGTTGTGAGAGAGGAGGTGCAGTTCTGAGGGAGGAGGTACAGTGCTGAGGGAGGAGGTACAGTGGTGAAGGAGGATGTACAGTGGTGAGGGAGGAGGTGTAGCTGCTGAGGGAGGAGGTACAGTGGTGAGGGAGGAGTTGTAGTTGTGAGGGAGGAGGTGTAGTGGTGAGGGAGGAGGTACAGTGGTGAGGGAGGAGTTGCAGTGGTGAGGGAGGAGGTGTAGTGTTTAGAGAGGAGGTAGAGTGGTGAGGGACGATGTGTAATGGTGAATAAGGAGGTACAGTGGTGAGGGAGGCGGGTACAGTGGTGAGGGATGAGGTACAGTGCTGAGTGAAGAGTTGTAGTGGTGAGCGAGGAGGTACAGTGGTGAGGGAGGAGGTGTAGTTGTGAAGGAGGAGGTACAGTGGTGAGGGAGATGGTACAGTGATGAGTGAAGAGTTGTAGTGGTGAGGGAGGAGGTACGGTGGTGAGCGAGGAAGTGTAATGGTGAAGGAGGATGTACAGTGGTGAGGGAGGAGGTGCAGTGGAGAGGGAGTATGCACAGTGGTGATGGAGGAGGTGTAGTGGTGAGGGAGGAGATGTAGTGGTGAGTGAGGAGGTACAGTGATGAGGGACGAGTTGTAGTGGTGAGGGAGGAGGTGTAATGGTGAAGGAGGAAGTACAGTGTTGAACGAGGAGCTGTAGTCATGAGGGAGGAGGTAGGGTGGTGAGGGAGGTGTAGTTGTGAGGGGAGAGGTACAGTGGTAAGAGGGGAGGTATGGTGGTTAGGGAGAAGGTACAGTGGTGAGTGAGGGGGTGTAGTGATGAGGGAGGAGGTACAGTGGTGTGGGAGGATGTACAGTGGTGAGGGTGGTGGTACAGTGGTTAGGGAGTATGTACAGTGGTGAGGGAGGAGGTTGTAGTGGTGAGGGAGGAGATGTAGTGGTGAGTGAGGAGGTTTAGTGGTGCGGTAGGAGGTTTAGTGGTGAGGGAGGAGGTGCAGTTGTCAGGGAGGAGATTTAGTGGTGAGGTGTGTTGGTGTCGTAGTGATTAAAGAAATGTAGTGGTGAAGGAGGAGGTGTAATGGTGCAGGAGGAGGTTTAGTGGTGAGGGAGGAGGTGTAATGGTGAGGGAGGAGGTTTAGTGGTGAGGGAGGAGGTGTAATGGTGAGGGAGGGAGGTTTAGTGGTGAGTGAGGAGGTGTAATGGTGAGGGAGGAGGTTCAGTGGTGAGGCAGGAGTTGTAGTGGTGAGGGAGGAGGTTTATTGTTGAGGGAGGAGGTGCAGTTGTCAGGGCGGAGGTTTAGTGGTGAGGGAGTTGGTGTCGTAGTGATTAAAGAGATGTAGTGGTGAAGGAGGAGGTGTAGTGGTGAGGGAGGAGATGTAGTGGTGAGTGAGGAGGTGTAGTGGTGAGGGAGGAGGTGTAGTGGTGAAGGAGGAAGTACAGTGGTGAGGAATTAGCTGTAGTGATGAGGGAGGAAGTACAGTGGTGAAGGAGGTGTAGTGGTGAGACAGGAGGTGTAATGCTGAGGGAGGAGGTACAGTGGTGAGGGAAGAGTTGTAGTGGTGAGGGAAGAGGTGTAGTGCTGAGAGAGGAGTTACAGTGGTGAGGGACGTGTTGTAGTGGTGAGGGAGGAGGTACAGTGTTGAGGGAGGAGGTACAGTGGTGAGGCAGGAGGTGTATTGGTGAGGGAAGAGGTACAGTGGTGAGGTTGGAGGTACAGTGGTGAGGGTGGAGTTACAGTGGATAGGGATGAGTTGTATTGGTGAGTGAAGAGGTGCAGTACTGAGGGAGAAGGTACAGTGGTGAGGGAGGAGGTGTAGTGGTGAAGGAGGAGGTTATTTATGAGGGAGAAATGCAGTGTTGATGGAGGAGGAGTAGTGGTGTGGGAGGCGGTGCAGGGGTGAGGGCGGAGGTACAGTGGTGAGGGAGGAGGTGTAGTGCTGAGAGAGTAGGTACAGTGTTCAGGGAGGAGGTACAGTGGTGAGGGAGGAGATGTAGTGCTGAGGGAGGAGGTATAGTTGTTAGGAAGGAGGTACAGTGGTGAGGGAGGAGGTACAGTGTTGAGGGAGGAGGTGCAGTGGAGAGGGAGTATGTACAGTGGTGAGGGAGGAGGTGTAGTGGTGAGGGAGGAGATGTAGTGGTGAGTGAGGAGGTACAGTGATGAGGGACGAGTTGTAGTGGTGAGGGAGGAGGTGTAATGGTGAAGGAGGAAGTACAGTGTTGATCGAGGAGGTGTAGTGATGAGGGAGGAGGTAGGGTGGTGAGGGAGGTGTAGTTGTGAGGGGAGAGGTACTGTGGTGAGGGAGGAGGTACGGTGGTTAGGGAGAAGGTACAGTGGTGAGCGAGGGGGTGTAGTGATGAGGGAGGAGGTACAGTGGTGTGGGAGGATGTACAGTGGTGAGGGTGGTGGTACAGATGTTAGGGAGGCGGTATAGTGGTGAGGGAGGAGGTACAGAGTTGAGGGAGGAGGTGCAGTGGAGAGGGAGTATGTACAGTGGTGAGGGAGGAGGTGTAGTGGTGAGGGAGGAGATGTAGTGGTGAGTGAGGAGGTTTAGTGGTGAGGAAGGAGGTTTAGTGGTGAGGGAGGAGGTGCAGTTGTCAGGGAGGAGATTTAGTGGTGAGGTGTGTTGGTGTCATAGTGATTAAAGAAATGTAGTGGTGAAGGAGGAGGTGTAATGGTGCAGGAGGAGGTTTAGTGGTGAGGCAGGAGTTGTAGTGGTGAGGGAGGAGGTTTAGTGTTGAGGGAGGAGGTGCAGTTGTCAGGGCGGAGGTTTAGTGGTGAGGGAGTTGGTGTCGTAGTGATTAAAGAGATGTAGTGGTGAAGGAGGAGGTGTAGTGGTGAGGGAGGAGATGTAGTGGTGAGTGAGGAGGTGTAGTGGTGAGGGAGGAGGTGTAATGGTGAAGGAGGTAGTACAGTGGTGAGGAATTAGCTGTAGTGATGAGGGAGGAAATACAGTGGTGAAGGAGGTGTAGTGGTGAGACAGGAGGTGTAATGCTGAGGGAGGAGGTACAGTGGTGAGGGAAGAGTTGTAGTGGTGAGGGAAGAGGTGTAGTGCTGAGAGAGGAGTTACAGTGGTGAGGGACGTGTTATAGTGGTGAGGGAGGAGGTACAGTGTTGAGGGAGGAGGTACAGTGGTGAGGCAGGAGGTGTAGTGGTGAGGGAAGAGGTACAGTGGTGAGGAAGGAGGTACAGTGGTGAGGGTGGAGTTACAGTGGATAGGGAGGAGTTGTATTGGTGAGTGAAGAGGTGCAGTACTGAGGGAGAAGGTACAGTGGTGAGGGAGGAGGTGTAGTGGTGAAGGAGGAGGTTATTTATGAGGGAGAAATGCAGTGTTGATGGAGGAGGAGTAGTGGTGTGGGAGGCGGTGCAGTGGTGAGGGCGGAGGTACAGTGGTGAGGGAGGAGGTGTAGTGCTGAGAGAGTAGGTACAGTGTTCAGGGAGGAGGTACAGTGGTGAGGGAGGAGATGTAGTGCTGAGTGAGGAGGTATAGTTGTTAGGGAGGAGGTACAGTGGTGAGGGAGGAGGTGTAGTGGTGAGGGAGGAGGTATAGTGGTTAGGGAGGTGGTACTGTGGTGAGGGAGGACATGTAGTGCTGATGGAGGAGGTATAGTGGTTAGGGAGGATGTACAGTGGTGAGAGGGGAGGTGTAGTGGTGAGGGTGGAGGTACAGTGGTTAGGGAGGAGGTACAGTGGTGAGGGTGGAGGTACAGTGGTGAGGGAGGAGGTGTAGTGGTTAGGAAGGAGGTACAGTGGTGAGGGGGGAGGTGTAGTGGTGAGTGAGGAGGTACAGTGGTGAGGGACGAGGTGTAGTGCGAAGGGAGGAGGTATAGTGGTGAAGGAGGAGGTACAGTGGTGAGGTTGGAGGTGTAGTGGTGTGGGAGGAGGTGTAGTGGTGAGGGAGGAGGTACAGTGGTGAAGGAGGAGGTACAGTGGTGACGGTGGAGTTACAGTGGATAGGGAGGAGTTGTATTTTTGAGTGAAGATGTGCAGTAGTGAGGGAGAAGGTACAGTGGTGAGGGAGGAGGTACGGTGGTGAGCGAGGAAGTGTAATGGTAAAGGAGGATGTACAGTGGTGAGGGAGGAGGTGTAGTGATGAGGGAGAATGTACTGTGGTGAGGGAGGAGGTGCAGTGGAGAGGGAGTATGTACAGTGGTGAGCGAGGGGGTGTAGTGATGAGGGAGGAGGTACAGTGGTGTGGGAGGATGTACAGTGGTGAGGGTGGTGGTACAGTGGTTAGGGAGGCGGTATAGTGGTGAGGGAGGAGGTACAGTGTTGAGGGAGGAGGTGCAGTGGAGAGGGAGTATGTACAGTGGTGAGGGAGGAGGTGTAGTGGTGAGGGAGGAGATGTAGTGGTGAGTGAGGAGGTTTAGTGGTGATGTGTGTTGGTGTCGTAGTGATTAAAGAAATGTAGTGGTGAAGGAGGAGGTGTAATGGTGCAGGAGGAGGTTTAGTGGTGAGGGAGGAGGTGTAATGGTGAGGGAGGAGGTTTAGAGGTGAGGCAGGAGGCGTAGTGGTGAGGGAGGAGGTATAGTGGTGAGGGAGGAGTTGTAGTGGTGAGGGAGGATGTTTAGTGTTGAGGGAGGAGGTGCAGTTGTTAGGGCGGAGGTTTAGTGGTGAGGGAGTTGGTGTCGTAGTGATTAAAGAGATGTAGTGGTGAAGGAGGAGGTGTAGTGGTGAGGAAGGAGATGTAGAGGTGAGTGAGGAGGTGTAGTGGTGAGGGAGGAGGTGTAATGGTGAAGGAGGAAGTACAGTGGTGAGGAATTAGCTGTAGTGATGAGGGAGGAAATACAGTGGTGAAGGAGGTGTAGTTGTGAGACAGGAGGTGTAATGCTGAGGGAGGAGGTACATTGGTGAGGGAAGAGTTGTAGTGGTGAGGGAGGAGGTGTAGTGCTGAGGGAGGAGTTACAGTGGTGAGGGACGTGTTGTAGTGGTGAGGGAGGAGGTACAGTGGTGAGGGAGGAGGTACAGTGGTGAGGGTGGAGTTACAGTGGATAGGGAGGAGTTGTATTGGTGAGTGAAGAGGTGCAGTAGTGAGGGAGAAGGTACAGTGGTGAGGGAGCATGTGTAATGGTGAAGGAGGAGGTGCAGTGGTGAGGGAGGTGCTACAGTGGTGCGGGAGGAGGTACAGTGGTGAGGGAGGAGTTGTAGTGGTGAAGGAGGATGTACAGTGGTGAGGGAGGAGGTGTAATGGTGAAGGAGGAGGTTTAGTGGTGAGGGAGGAGGTGTAATGGTGAGGGAGGAGGTTTAGTGGTGAGGCAGGAGGCGTAGTGGTGAGGGAGGAGGTATAGTGGTGAGGGAGGAGTTGTAGTGGTGAGGGAGGAGGTTTAGTCTTGAGGGAGGAGGTGCAGTTGTTAGGGCAGAGGTTTAGTGGTGAGGGAGTTGGTGTCGTAGTGATTAAAGAGATGTAGTGGTGAAGGAGGAGGTGTAGTGGTGAGGGAGGAGATGTAGTGGTGAGTGAGGAGGTGTAGTGGTGAGGGAGGAGGTGTAATGGTGAAGGAGGAAGTACAGTGGTGAGGAATTAGCTGTAGTGATGAGGGAGGAAGTGCAGTGGTGAAGGAGGTGTAGTGGTGAGACAGGAGGTGTAATGCTGAGGGAGGAGGTACAGTGGTGAGGGAAGAGTTGTAGTGGTGAAGGAGGTGTTGTGCTGAGACAGGGGGTGTAATGCTGAGGGAGGAGGTACAGTGGTGAGGGAAGAGTTGTAGTGGTGAGGGAGGAGGTGTAGTGCTGAGGGAGGAGTTACAGTGGTGAGGGACGTGTTGTAGTGGTGAGGGAGGAGGTACAGTGGTGAGGGAGGAGGTACAGTGGTGAGGGTGGAGTTACAGTGGATAGTGAGGAGTTGTATTGGTGAGTGAAGAGGTGCAGTAGTGAGGGAGAAGGTACAGTGGTGAGGGAGGAGGTGTAGTGGTGAAGGAGGAGGTTATTTATGAGGGAGAAATGCAGTGGTGATGGAGGAGGAGTAGTGGTGTGGGAGGTGGTGTAGTGGTGAGGGCGGAGGTGTAGTACTGAGAGTAGGTACAGTGTTCAGGGAGGAGGTACAGTGGTGAGGGAGGAGATGTAGTGCTGAGGGAGGAGGAATAGTGGTTAGGGAGGAGGTACAGTGGTGAGGGAGGAGGTGTAGTGGTGAGGGAGGAGGTGTCGTGGCGAGAGAGGAGGTGTAGTGGTGAGGGAGGAGGTATAGTGGTTATGGAGGAGGTACAGTGGTGAGGGAGGACATGTAGTGCTGAGGGAGGAGGTACAGTGGTTAGGGAGGATGTACAGTGGTGAGGGGGGAGGTGTAGTGGTGAGTGAGGAGGTACAGTGGTGAGGGAGGAGGTGTAGTGCTAAGGGAGGAGGTATAGTGGTTATGGAGGAGGTACAGTGGTGAGGGAGGACATGTAGTGCTGAGGGAGGAGGTACAGTGGTTAGGGAGGATGTACAGTGGTGAGGGGGGAGGTGTAGTGGTGAGTGAGGAGGTACAGTGGTGAGGGAGGAGGTGTAGTGTTGAAGGAGGAGGTACAGTGGTGAGGGAGTAGGTGTAGTGGTGAGGGAGGAGGTACAGTGGTGAGGGTGGAGGTACAGTGGTGAGGGAGGAGGTGTAGTGGTTAGGAAGGGGGTACAGTGGTGAGGGTGGAGGTACAGTGGTGAGGGAGGAGGTGTAGTGGTGAGGGAGGAGGTACAGTGGTGAAGGAGGAGGTACAGTGGTGAGGGTGCAGTTACAGTGGATAGGGAGGAGTTGTATTTTTGAGTGAAGAGGTTCAGTAGTGAGGGAGAAGGTACAGTGGTGAGGGAGGAAGTGTAGTGGAGATGGAGGAGGTGTATTTATGAGAGAGAAATGCAGTGGTGATGGAGGAGGAGTAGTGGTGTGGGAGGAGGTGTAGTGGTGAGGGAGGAAGTACAGTGGTGAGGGAGGAGGTGTAGTGGTGAGGGAGGAAGTACAGTGGTGAGGGAGGAGGTGTAGTGGTGAGGGAGGGGGTACAGTGGTGAGGAAGGAGGTGTAGTGCTCAGCGAGTAGGTACAGTTTTCAGGGAGGATGTACAGTGGTGAGGAGGACATGCAGTGCTGAGGGAGGAGGTATAGTGGTTAGGAAGGAGGTACAGTGGTGAGGGGGGAGGTGTAGTGATGAGTGAGGAGGTACAGTGGTGAGGGAGGAGGTGTAGTGCTAAGGGAGGAGGTATAGTGGTGAAGGAGGAGGTATAGTGGTAATGGAGGATGTGTAATGGTGAGGGAGGAGGTGTAGTGTTGAAGGAGGAGGTTCAGTGGTGAGGGAGGAGGTTTAGTGGTGAGGGAGGAGGTGTAGTGGTGAGGGATGAGGTACAGTGATGAGGGAGGAGGTACAGTGGTGTGTGTGGTGGTACAGTGGTTAGGGAGGAGCTGTAGTGGTGAGGGAGGAGGTGTAGTGGTGAGGGATGAGGTACAGTGGTGTGGGAGGAGGTACAGTGGTGAGTGTGGTGGTACAGTGGTTAGGGAGGAGGTGTAGTGGTGAGGGAGGAGGTACAGTGGTGCTGGAGGAGTTGTAGTGGTGAGGGAGGAGGTTTAGTGGTGAGGGAGGAGGTGCAGTTGTCAGGGAGGATGTTTAGTTGTGAGGGAGTTGGTGTCGTAGTGATTAAAGAGATGTAATGGTGAAAGAGGAGGTGTTGTGGTGAGGGAGGAGATGTAGTGGTGATGGAGGAGGTACAGTGGTGAGTGCGGAGGTGTTGTGGTGAAGGAGGAGGTGTAATGGTGAAGGAGGATGTACAGGGGTGAGGAGTTAGGTGTAAGTGATGAGGGAGGAAGTACAGTGGTGAAGGTGGTTTAGTGGTGAGGCAGGAGGTACGGTTGTTATAGAGAAGGTACAGTGGTGAGCGAGGCTGTGTAGTGATGAGGCAGGAGGTACAGTGATGAGGGAGGAGGTACAGTGGTGAGGGTGCTGGTACAGTGGTTAGGGAGGCGGCACAGTTGTGAGGGAGGAGGTACAGTGGTGAGGCAGGAGGTGTCGTGGTCAGGGATGAGGTGCAGTGGTGAGGGAGGCGGTACAGTGGTGAGGGAGAAGGTGTAGTGGTGAGGGAGGTGGTACAGTGGTAAGGGAGGAGTTACAGTGGTGAGGGAGGAGTTACAGTGTTTAGGGAGGAGTGGTAGTGGTGAGGGAGGTGGTGTAGTGGTGAGGGAGTAGGTAAAGTGGTTAGGGAGGAGATGTAGTGGTGAAGGAGGGGGTGTAGTGGAGAGGGAGGAGGTGTAGTGGTGAAGGAGGAAGTGTAGTTATGAGGGAGGAATGCAGAGGTGATGGAGGGGGTGTAGTAGTGAGGGAGGAAGTACAGTGATCAAGGAGTTGGTGTACTGTTCACGGAGGGAGTTTAGTTGTGATGGAGGAGGTGTAGTGGTCAGGGAGAAGGTACGGTAGTGAGGGAGGAGCTGTAGTTGTGAGAGAGGAGGTGCAGTTCTGAGGGAGGAGGTACAGTGCTGAGGGAGGAGGTACAGTGGTGAAGGAGGATGTACAGTGGTGAGGGAGGAGGTGTACTGCTGAGGGAGGAGGTACAGTGGTGAGGGAGGGGTTGTAGTTGTGAGGGAGGAGGTGTAGTGGTGAGGGTGGAGGTACAGTGGTAAGGGAGGAGTTGTAGTGGTGAGGGAGGAGGTGTAGTGTTTAGAGAGGAGGTAGAGTGGTGAGGGACGATGTGTAATGGTGAAGAAGGAGGTACAGTGGTGAGGGAGGCGGTACAGTGGTGAGGGATGAGGTACAGTGCTGAGTGAAGAGTTGTAGTGGTGAGGGAGGTGGTACAGTGGTGAGGGAGGAGGTGTAGTGGTGAAGGAGGAGG
The DNA here is from genome assembly GCF_030028105.1 of Mobula birostris. Lineage (NCBI taxonomy): Eukaryota > Metazoa > Chordata > Chondrichthyes > Myliobatiformes > Myliobatidae > Mobula > Mobula birostris. The sequence continues at coordinate 45,987,859 of NC_092380.1, read as the reverse complement.
TACAGTGGTGAGGGAGGTGCTACAGTGCTGAGTGAAGAGTTGTAGTGGTGAGGGAGGAGGTACAGTGGTGAGGGAGGAGGTACGGTGGTGAGCGAGGAAGTGTAATGGTGAAGGAGGATGTACAGTGGTGAGGGTGGAGTTACAGTGGATAGGGAGGAGTTGTATTGGTGAGTGAAGAGGTGCAGTACTGAGGGAGAAGGTACAGTGGTGAGGGAGGAGGTGTGGTGGTGAAAGAGGAGGTTATTTATGAGGGAGAAATGCAGTGGTGATGGAGGAGGAGTAGTGGTGTGGGAGGCGGTGTAGTGGTGAGGGAGGAGGTGTAGTGCTGAGAGAGTAGGTACAGTGTTCAGGGAGGAGATACAGTGGTGTGGGAGGAGATGTAGTGCTGAGGGAGGAGGTATAGTGGTTAGGGAGGAGGTACAGTGGTGAGGGAGGAGGTGTAGTGGTGAGGGAGGAGGTGTCGTGGCGAGGGAGGAGGTGTAGTGGTGAGGGAGGAGGTATAGTGGTTAGGGAGGTGGTACAGTGGTGAGGGAGGACATGTAGTGCTGAGGGAGGAGGTATAGTGGTTAGGGAGGATGTACAGTGGTGAGGGGGGAGATGTAGTGCTGAGGGAGAAGGTATAGTGGTTAGGGAGGAGGTACAGTGGTGAGGGAGGAGGTGTAGTGGTGAGGGAGGAGGTGTCGTTGCGAGGGAGGAGGTGTAGTGGTGAGGGTGGAGGTATAGTGGTTAGGGAGGAGGTACAGTGGTGAGGGAGGACATGTAGTGGTGAGGGAGGATGTACAGTGGTGAGTGGGGAGGTGTAGTGGTGAGTGAGGAGGTACAGTGGTGAGGGAGGAGGTGTAGTGCTAAGGGAGGAGGTATAGTGGTAATGGAGGAGGTGTAATGGTGAGGGAGGAGGTGTAGTGTTGAAGGAGGAGGTACAGTGGTGAGGGAGTAGGTGTAGTGGTGAGGGAGGAGGTACAGTGGTGAGGGAGGAGGTACAGTGGTGAGGCAGGAGGTGTAGTGGTGAGGGAAGAGGTACAGTGGTGAGGGTGGAGTTACAGTGGTGAGGGTGGAGTTACAGTGGATAGGGAGGAGTTGTATTGGTAAGTGAAGAGGTGCAGTAGTGAGGGAGAAGGTACAGTGGTGAGGGAGGAAGTGTAGTGGAGAAGAAGGAGGTGTATTTATGAGAGAGAAATGCAGTGGTGATGGAGGAGGAGTAGTGGTGTGGGAGGAGGTGTAGTGGTGTGGGAGGCGGTGTAGTGGTGAGGGAGGAGGTGTAGTGCTGAGAGAGTAGGTACAGTGTTCAGGGAGGAGGTACAGTGGTGAGGGGGGAGATGTAGTGCTGAGGGAGGAGGTATAGTGGTTAGGGAGGAGGTACAGTGGTGAGGGAGGAGGTGTAGTGGTGAGGGAGGAGGTGTCATTGCGAGGGAGGAGGTGTAGTGGTGAGGGTGGAGGTATAGTGGTTAGGGAGGAGGTACAGTGGTGAGGGAGGACATGTAGTGCTGAGGGAGGAGGTACAGTGGTTAGGGAGGATGTACAGTGGTGAGGGGGGAGGTGTAGTGGTGAGGGAGGAGGTACAGTGGTGAGGGTGGAGGTACAGTGGTGAGGGAGGAGGTGTAGTGCTAAGGGAGGAGGTATAGTGGTAATGGAGGAGGTGTAATGGTGAGGGAGGAGGTGTAGTGTTGAAGGAGGAGGTACAGTTGTGAGGGAGTAGGTGTAGTGGTGAGGGAGGAGGTACAGTGGTGAGGGTGGAGGTACAGTGGTGAGGGAGGAGGTGTAGTGGTTAGGAAGGAGGTACAGTAGTGAGGGGGGAGGTGTAGTGGTGAGTGAGGAGGTACAGTGCTAAGGGAGGAGGTATAGTGGTGATGGAGGATGTACAGTGTTGAGGGAGGAGGTACAGTGGTGAGGCAGGAGGTTTAGTGGTGAGGGAAGAGGTACAGTGGTGAGGGTGGAGTTACAGTTGTGAGGGTGGAGTTACTGTGGATAGGGAGGAGTTGTATTGGTGAGTGAAGAGGTGCAGTAGTGAGGGAGAAGGTACAGTGGTGAGGGAGGAAGTGTAATGGTGAAGGAGGATGTACAGTGGTGAGGGAGGAGGTGCAGTGGAGAGGGAGTATGTACAGTGGTGAGGGAGGAGGTGTAGTGGTCAGGGAGGAGCTGTAGTGGTGAGTGAGGAGGTACAGTGATGAGGGACAAGTTGTAGTGGTGAGGGAGGAGGTGTAATGGTGAAGGAGGAAGTACAGTGTTGAACGAGGAGGTGTAGTGATGAGGGAGGAACAACAGTGGTGAGCGAGGGGGTGTAGTGATGAGGGAGGAGGTACAGTGGTGTGGGAGGATGTACAGTGGTGAGGGTGGTGGTACAGTGGTTCGGGAGGCGGTATAGTGGTGAGGGAGGAGGTACAGTGTTGAGGGAGGAGGTGCAGTGGAGAGGGAGTATTTACAGTGGTGAGGGAGGATGTGTAGTGGTGAGGGAGGAGATGTAGTGGTGAGTGAGGAGGTTTAGTGGTGAGGAAGGAGGTTTAGTGGTGAGGGAGGAGGTGCAGTTGTCAGGGAGGAGGTTTAGTGGTGAGGTGTGTTGGTGTCGTAGTGATTAAAGAAATGTAGTGGTGAAGGAGGAGGTGTAATGGTGCAGGAGGAGGTTTAGTGGTGAGGGAGGAGGTGTAATGGTGAGGGAGGAGGTTTAGTGGTGAGGCAGGAGGCGTAGTGGTGAGGGAGGAGGTATAGTGGTGAGGGAGGAGTTGTAGTGGTGAGGGAGGAGGTTTAGTGTTGAGGGAGGATGTGCAGTTGTCAGGGCGGAGGTTTAGTGGTGAGGGAGTTGGTGTCGTAGTGATTAAAGAGATGTAGTGGTGAAGGAGGAGGTGTAGTGGTGAGGGAGGAGATGTAGTGGTGAGTGAGGAGGTGTGGTGATGAGGGAGGAGGTGTAATGGTGAAGGAGGTAGTACCGTGGTGAGGAATTAGCTGTAGTGATGAGGGAGGAAGTACAGTGGTGAAGGAGGTGTAGTGGTGAGACAGGAGGTGTAATGCTGAGGGAGGAGGTACAGTGGTGAGGGAAGAGTTGTAGTGGTGAGGGAAGAGGTGTAGTGCTGAGGGAGGTGTTACAGTGGTGAGGGACGTGTTGTATTGGTGAGGGAGGAGGTACAGTGTTGAGGGAGGAGGTACAGTGGTGAGGCAGGAGGTGTAGTGGTGAGGGAAGAGGTACAGTGGTGAGGGAGGAGGTACAGTGGTGAGGGTGGAGTTACTGTGGATAGGGAGGAGTTATATTGGTGAGTGAAGAGGTGCAGTACTGAGGGAGAAGGTACAGTGGTGAGGGAGGAGGTGTAGTGGTGAAGGAGGAGGTTATTTATGAGGGAGAAATGCAGTGGTGATGGAGGAGGAGTAGTGGTGTGGGAGGCGGTGTAGTGGTGAGGGCGGAGGTGTAGTGGTGAGGGAGGAGGTGTAGTGGTTAGGGAGGATGTACAGTGGTGAGCGGGGAGGTGTAGTGGTGAGGGAGGAGGTTTAGTGGTTAGGGAGGATGTACAGTGGTGAGGGGGGAGGTGTTGTGGTGAGTGAGGAGGTACAGTGGTGAGGGAGGAGGTGTAGTGCTAAGGGAGGAGGTATAGTGGTAATGGAGGAGGTGTAATGGTGAGGGAGGAGGTGTAGTGTTGAAGGAGGAGGTACAGTGGTGAGGGTGTAGGTGTAGTGGTGAGGGAGGAGGTACAGTGGTGAGGGTGGAGGTACAGTGGTGAGGGAGGAGGTGTAGTGGTTAGGAAGGAGGTACAGTGGTGAGGGGGGAGGTGTAGTGGTGAGTGAGGTGGTACAGTGCTAAGGGAGGAGGTACAGTGGTGAAGGAGGAGGTACAGTGGTGAGGGTGGAGTTACAGTGGATAGGGAGGAGTTGCATTTTTGAGTGAAGAGGTGCAGTAGTGAGGGAGAAGGTACAGTGGTGAGGGAGGAAGTGTAGTGGAGAAGGAGGAGGTGTATTTATGAGAGAGAAATGCAGTGGTGATGGAGGAGGAGTAGTGGTGTGGGAGGAGGTGTAGTGGTGAGGGAGGAAGTACAGTGGTGAGGGAGGAGGTGTAGTGGTGAGGGAGGAGGTACAGTGGTGAGGGAGTAGGTGTAGTGGTGAGGGAGGAGGTGTAGTGGTGAGGGAGGGGGTACAGTGGTGAGGGAGGAGGTGTAGAGCTGAGAGAGTAGGTACAGTGTTCAGGGAGGATGTACAGTTGTGAGGGAGGACATGTAGTGCTGACGGAGGAGGTATAGTGGTTAGGAAGGAGGTACAGTGGTGAGGGGGGAGGTGTAGTGGTGAGTGAGGAGGTACAGTGGTGAGGGAGGAGGTGTAGTGCTAAGGGAGGATGTATAGTGGTGAAGGAGAAGGTATAGTGGTAATGGAGGATGTGTAATGGTGAGGGAGGAGGTGTAGTGTTGAAGGAGGAGGTTCAGTGGTGAGGGAGGAGGTTTAGTGGTGAGGGAGGAGGTGTAGTGGTGAGGGACGAGGTACAGGGGTGAGGAGTTAGGTGTAAGTGATGAGGGAGGAAGTACAGTGGTGAAGGAGGTGTAGTGGTGAGGCAGGAGGTACGGTTGTTATAGAGAAGGTACAGTGGTGAGTGAGGCTGTGTAGTGATGAGGCAGGAGGTACAGTGATGAGGGAGGAGGTACAGTGGTGAGGGTGCTGGTACAGTGGTTAGGGAGGCGGCACAGTTGTGAGGGAGGAGGTACAGTGGTGAGGCAGGAGGTGTCGTGGTCAGGGATGAGGTGCAGTGGTGAGGGAGGTGGTACAGTGGTGAGGGAGGAGTTACAGTGGTGAGGGAGGAGTTACAGTGTTTAGGGAGGAGTTGTAGTGGTGAGGGAGGTGGTGTAGTGGTGAGGGAGAAGGTAAAGTGGTTAGGGAGGAGATGTAGTAGTGAAGGAGGGGGTGTAGTGGAGAGGGAGGAGGTGTAGTGGTGAAGGAGGAAGTGTAGTTATGAGGGAGGAATGCAGAGGTGATGGAGGGGGTGTAGTAGTGAGGGAGGAAGTACAGTGATCAAGGAGTTGGTGTACTGTTCACGGAGGGAGTTTAGTTGTGATGGAGGAGGTGTCGTGGTCAGGGAGAAGGTACGGTAGTGAGGGAGGAGCTGTAGTTGTGAGAAAGGAGGTGCAGTTCTGAGGGAGGAGGTACAGTGCTGAGGGAGGAGGTACAGTGGTGAAGGAGGATGTACAGTGGTGAGGGAGGAGGTGTACTGCTGAGGGAGGAGGTACTGTGGTGAGGGAGGAGTTGTAGTTGTGAGGGAGGAGGTGTAGTGGTGAGGGTGGAGGTACAGTGGTGAGGGAGGAGTTGTAGTGGTGAGGGAGGAGGTACAGTGGTGAGGGAGGCGGTACAGTGGTGAGGGATGAGGTACAGTGCTGAGTGAAGAGTTGTAGTGGTGAGGGAGGAGGTACAGTGGTGAGGGAGGTGGTACAGTGATGAGTGAAGAGTTGTAGTGGTGAGGGAGAAGGTACAGTGGTGAGGGAGGAGAGATAGTGCTGAGGGAGGAGGTATAGTGGTTAGGGAGTAGGTGCAGTGGTGAGGGAGGAGGTGTAGTGGTTAGGGAGGATGTACAGTGGTGAGGGGGGAGGTGTAGTGGTGAGTGAGGAGGTACAGTGGTGAGGGAGGAGGTGTAGTGCTAAGGGAGGAGGTATAGTGGTGAAGGAAGAGGTATAGTGGTAATGGAGGATGTGTAATGGTGAGGGAGGAGGTGTAGTGTTGAAGGAGGAGGTTCAGTGGTCAGGGAGGAGGTGTAGTGGTGAGGGAGGTGTAGTTGTGAGGGAAGAGGTACAGTGGTGAGGGAGGAGGTTCAGTGGTGAGGGTGGTGGTACAGTGGTTAGGGAGGAGGTGTAGTGGTGAGGGAGGAGGTACAGTGGTGAGGGAGGAGGTGCAGTGGAGAGGGAGTATGTACAGTGGTGAGGGAGGAGGTGCAGTGGTGAGGGAGGAGATGTAGTGGTGAGTGAGGAGGTACAGTGATGAGGGACGTTGTAGTGCTGAGGGAGGAGGTGTAATGGTGAAGGAGGAAATACAGTGTTGAACGAGGAGCTGTAGTGATGAGGGAGGAGGTAGGGTGGTGAGGGAGGTGTAGTTGTGAGGGGAGAGGTACAGTGGTGAGGGAGGAGGTACGGTGGTTAGGGAGAAGGTACAGTGGTGAGCGAGGGGGTGTCGTGATGAGGGAGGAGGTACAGTGGTGTGGGAGGAGGTACAGTGGTGAGGGAGGAGGTACAGTGGTTAGGGAGAAGGTACAGTGGTGAGTGAGTGGGTGTAGTGATGAGGGAGGAGGTACAGTGGTGTGGGAGGAGGTACAGTGGTGAGGGAGGAGGTACGGTGGTTAGGGAGAAGGTACAGTGGTGAGCGAGGGGGTGTAGTGATGAGGGAGGAGGTACAGTGATGAGGGACGAGTTGTAGTGGTGAGGGAGGAGGTGTAATGGTGAAGGAGGAAGTACAGTGTTGATCGAGGAGGTGTAGTGATGAGGGAGGAGGTAGGGTGGTGAGGGAGGTGTAGTTGTGAGGGGAGAGGTACAGTGGTGAGGGAGGAGGTACGGTGGTTAGGGTGAAGGTACAGTGGTGAGCGAGGGGGTGTAGTGATGAGGGAGGAGGTACAGTGGTGTGGGAGGAGGTACAGTGGTGAGGGTGGTGGTACAGTGGTTAGGGAGAAGGTACAGTGGTGAGTGAGGGGGTGCAGTGATGAGGGAGGAGGTACAGTGATGTGGGAGGAGGTACAGTGGTAAGGGTGGTGGTACAGTGGTTAGGGAGGCGGTATAGTGGTAAGGGAGGAGGTACAGTGTTGAGGGAGGAGGTGTAGTGGAGAGGGAGTATGTACAGTGGTGAGGAAGGAGGTGTAGTGGTGAGGGAGGGGGTACAGTGGTGAGGGAGGAGGTGTAGTGCTCAGAGAGTAGGTACAGTGTTCAGGGAGGATGTACAGTGGTGAGGGAGGACATGCAGTGCTGAGGGAGGAGGTATAGTGGTTAGGAAGGAGGTACAGTGATGAGGGGGGAGGTGTAGTGGTGAGTGAGGAGGTACAGTGGTGAGGGAGGAGGTGTAGTGCTAAGGGAGGAGGTATAGTGGTGAAGGAGGAGGTATAGTGGTAATGGAGGATGTGTAATGGTGAGGGAGGAGGTGTAGTGTTGAAGGAGGAGGTTCAGTGGTGAGGGAGGAGGTTTAGTGGTGAGGGAGGAGGTGTAGTGGTGAGGGACGAGGTACAGTGATGAGGGAGGATGTACAGTGGTGAGGGTAGTGGTACAGTGGTTAGGGAGGAGGTGTAGTGTTGAGGGAGGAGGTACAGTGGTGAGGGAGGAGGTGTAGTGGTGAGGGAGGAGGTTTAGTGGTGAGGGAGGAGGTGCAGTTGTCAGGGAGGATGTTTAGTTGTGAGGGAGTTGGTGTCGTAGTGATTAAAGAGATGTAATGGTGAAAGAGGAGGTGTTGTGGTGAGGGAGGAGATGTAGTGGTGATGGAGGCGGTACAGTGGTGAATGCGGAGGTGTTTGTGGTGAAGGAGGAGGTGTAATGGTGAAGGAGGATGTACAGGGGTGAGGAGTTAGGTGTAAGTGATGAGGGAGGAAGTACAGTGGTGAAGGTGGTTTAGTGGTGAGGCAGGAGGTACGGTTGTTATAGAGAAGGTACAGTGGTGAGTGAGGCTGTGTAGTGATGAGGCAGGAGGTACTGTGGTTAGGGAGGAGGTACAGTGGTGAGGGTGCTGGTACAGTGGTTAGGGAGGCGGCACAGTTGTGAGGGAGGAGGTACAGTGGTGAGGCAGGAGGTGTCGTTGTGAGGGAGGTGGTACAGTGGTGAGGGAGGAGTTACAGTGGTGAGGGAGGAGTTACAGTGTTTAGGGAGGAGTTGTAGTGGTGAGGGAGGTGGTGTAGTGGTGAGGGAGTAGGTAAAGTGGTTAGGGAGGAGATGTAGTGGTGAAGGAGGGGGTGTAGTGGAGAGGGAGGAGGTGTAGTGGTGAAGGAGGAAGTGTAGTTATGAGGGAGGAATGCAGAGGTGATGGAGCGGGTGTAGTAGTGAGGGAGGAAGTACAGTGATCAAGGAGTTGGTGTACTGTTCACGGAGGAAGTTTAGTTGTGATGGAGGAGGTGTAGTGGTGAGGGAGAAGGTACGGTAGTGAGGGAGAGCTGTAGTTGTGAGAGAGGAGGTACAGTTCTGAGGGAGGAGGCACAGTGCTGAGGGAGGAGGTACAGTGGTGAAGGAGGATGTACAGTGGTGAGGGAGGAGGTGTACTGCTGAGGGAGGAGGTACAGTGGTGAGGGAGGAGTTGTAGTTGTGAGGGAGGAGGTGTAGTGGTGAGGGAGGAGTTGTAGTGGTGAGGGAGGAGGTGTAGTGTTTAGAGAGGAAGTAGAGTGGTGAGGGACGATGTGTAATGGTGAAGAAGGAGGTACAGTGGTGAGGGAGGAGGTACAGTGGTGAGGGAGGCGGTACAGTGGTGAGGGATGAGGTACAGTGCTGAGTGAAGAGTTGTAGTGGTGAGGGAGGGGGTACGGTGGTGAGCGAGGAAGTGTAATGGTGAAGCAGGATGTACAGTGGTGAGGGAGGAGGTGTAGTGATGAGGGAGGAAGTACAGTGGTGAGGGAGGTGTAGTTGTGAGGCAGGATGTGTAGTGGTGAGGAAGGAGGTGTAGTGCTGAGGGAGGAGGTACAGTGGTGAGGGGCGAGTTGTAGTGGTGAGGGAGGAGGGAGGGTGGTGAGGGAGGTGTAGTTGTGAGGGAAGAGGTACAGTGGTGACGGAGGACGTATGGTGGTTAGGGAGAAGGTACAGTGGTGAGCGAGGGGTTGCAGTGATGAGGGAGGAGGTACAGTGGTGTGGGAGGAGGTACAGTGGTGAGGGTGGAGGTACAGTGGTTAGGGAGGCGGTATAGTGGTGAGGAAGGAGGTACAGTGTTGAGGGAGGAGGTGTAGTGGAGAAAGAGTATGTACAGTGGTGAGGGAGGAGGTGTAGTGGTGAGGGAGGAGATGTAGTGGTGAGTGAGGAGGTTTAGCGGTGAGGAAGGAGGTTTAGTTGTGAGGGAGGAGGTGCAGTTGTCAGAGAGGAGGTTTAGTGGTGAGGTAGTTGGTGTCGTAGTGATTAAAGAGATGTAGTGGTGAAGGAGGAGGTGTAGTGGTGAAGGAGGAGTTGTAGTGGTGAGGGAGGAGTTGTAGTGGTGTGGGAGCAGGTGTAGTGGTGAGGGAGGAGGTGTAGTGGTGAGGGAGGAGGTACAGTGGTGAAGGAGGAGGTACAGTGGTGAGGGTGGAGTTACAGTGGATAGGGAGGAGTTGTATTTTTGAGTGAAGAGGTGCAGTAGTGAGGGAGAAGGTACAGTGGTGAAGGAGGAAGTGTAGTGGAGAAGGAGGAGGTGTATTTATGAGAGAGAAATGCAGTGGTGATGGAGGAGGAGTAGTGGTGTGGGAGGAGGTGTAGTGGTGAGGGAGGCAGCAGTGCTGAGGGAGGAGGTGTAGTGCTGAGAGAGGAGGTGTAGTGGTTAGGGAGGAGGTACAGTGGTGAGGGAGGACATGTAGTGCTGAGGGAGGAGGTATAGTGGTTAGGGAGGAGGTACAGTGGTGAGGGGGGAGGTGTAGTGGTGAGTGAGGAGGTACAGTGGTGCAGGAGGAAGTGTAGTGCTAAGGGAGGAGGTATAGTGGTGAAGGAGGAGGTATAGTGGTAATGGAGGATGTGTAATGGTGAGGGAGGAGGTGTAGTGTTGAAGGAGGAGGTTCAGTGGTGAGGGAGGAGGTTTAGTGGTGAGGGAGGATGTGTAGTGGTGAGGGACGAGGTACAGTGATGAGGGAGGAGGTACAGTGGTGAGGGTGGTGGTACAGTGGTGAGGGAGGAGGTACAGTGGTGAGGGAGGAGGTAGAGTGGTGAGGGAGGTGTTTTGGTGAGGGAAGAGGTGTAGTGGTAAGGGAGGAGGTGTAGTGGTGAGGGAGAAGGTACGGTTGTTAGGGGGAATGTACAGTGGTGAGCGAGGAGGTGTGGTGAAGAGGGAGGAGGAATAGTGGTGAGGGAGACGGTACAGTGGTGAGGGAGGAGGTAGAGTGGTGAGGCAGGAGGTGTAGTGGTGATGGAGGAGGTACAGTTTTTAAGGGAGGAGGTGTAGTGGTGAGGCAGGAGGTGTAGTGGTGAGGGAGGAGGTACAGTGATGAGTGAAGAGTTGTAGTGGTGAGGGAGGAGGTACAGTGGTGAGGGAGGAGGTACAGTGGTGAACGAGGAAGTATAATGGTGAAGGAGGATGTACAGAGGTGAGGGAGGAGGTGTAGTGATGAGGGAGGAAGTACAGTGGTGAGGGAGGTGTAGTTGTGAGGGAAGAGGTACAGTGGTGAGGGAGGAGGTACAGTGGTTAGGGAGAAGGTACAGTGGTGAGTGAGGGGGTGCAGTGATGAGGGAGGAGGTACAGTGGTGTGGGAGGAGGTACAGTGGTTAGGGAGAAGGTACAGTGGTGAGTGAGGGGGTGCAGTGATGAGGGAGGAGGTACAGTGGTGTGGGAGGAGGTACAGTGGTAAGGGTGGTGGTACAGTGGTTAGGGAGGCGGTATAGTGGTGAGGGAGGAGGTACAGTGTTGATGGAGGAGGTGCAGTAGAGAGGGAGTATGTACAGTGGTGAGGGAGGAGGTGTAGTGGTGAGGGAGGAGATGTAGTGGTAAGTGAGGAGGTTTAGCGGTGAGGAAGGAGGTTTAGTAGTGAGGGAGGAGGTGCAGTTGTCAGAGAGGAGGTTTAGTGGTGAGGCAGTTGGTGTCGTAGTGATTAAAGAGATGTAGTGGTGAAGGAGGAGGTGCAGTGGTGAAGGAGGAGTTGTAGTGGTGAGGGAGGAGGTGTCGTGGTGAGGGAGGAGGTACAGTGGTGAGGGAGGAGGTACAGTGGTGAGGGTGGAGTTACTGTGGATAGGGAGGAGTTGTATTTTTGAGTGAAGAAGTGCAGTAGTGAGGGAGAAGGTACAGTGGTGAGGGAGGAAGTGTAGTGGAGAAGGAGGAGGTGTATTTATGAGAGAGAAATGCAGTGGTGATGGAGGAGGAGTAGTGGTGTGGGAGGAGGTGTAGTGGTGAGGGAGGAGGTACAGTGGTGAGGGAGGAGGTGTAGTGCTGAGAGAGGAGGTATAGTGGTTAGGGTGTAGGTGCAGTGATGAGGGAGGAGATGTAGTGGTTAGGGAGGAGGTATAGTGGTTAGGAAGGAGGTACAGTGGTGAGGGGGGAGGTGTAGTGGTGAGTGAGGAGGTACAGTGGTGAGGGAGGAGGTGTAGTGCTAAGGGAGGAGGTATAGTGGTGATGGAGGAGGTATAGTGGTAATGGAGGATGTGTAATGGTGAGGGAGGAGGTGTAGTGTTGAAGGTGGAGGTTTGGAGGTGAGGGAGGAGGTGTAGTGGTGAGGGACGAGGTACAGTGGTGTGGGAGGAGGTACAGTGGTGAGTGTGGTGGTACAGTGGTTAGGGAGGAGGTGTAGTGGTTAGGGAGGAGGTACAGTGGTGCTGGAGGAGTTGTAGTTGTGAGGAAGGAGGTTTAGTGGTGAGGGAGGTGGTGCAGTTGTCAGGGAGGATGTTTAGTGGTGAGGGAGTTGGTGTCGTAGTGATTAAAGAGATGTAATGGTGAAAGAGGAGGTGTTGTGGTGAGGGGAGAGATGTAGTGGTGATGGAGGAGGTACAGTGGTGAGTGCGGAGGTGTTGTGGTGAAGGAGGACTGTACAGTGGTGAGGGAGGAGGTGTACTGCTGAGGGAGGAGGTACAGTGGTGAGGGAGGAGTTGTAGTTGTGAGGGAGGAGCTGTAGTGGTGAGGGAGGAGGTACAGTGGTGAGGGAGGAGTTGTAGTGGTGAGGGAGGAGGTGTAGTGTTTAGAGAGGAGGTAGAGTGGTGAGGGACGATGTGTAATGGTGAAGAAGGAGGTACAGTGGTGAGGGAGGAGGTACAGTGGTGAGGGAGGCGGTACAGTGGTGAGGGATGAGGTACAGTGCTGAGTGAAGAGTTGTAGTGGTGAGGGAGGAGGTACGGTGGTGAGCGAGGAAGTGTAATGGTGAAGGAGGATGTACAGTGGTGAGGGAGGAGGTGTAGTGATGAGGGAGGAAGTACAGTGGTGAGGGAGGTGTAGTTGTGAGGCAGGATGTGTAATGGTGAGGAAGGAGGTGTGGTGCTGAGGGAGGAGGTACAGTGGTGAAGGACGAGTTGTAGTGGTGAGGGGAGGAGGTAGGGTGGTGAGGGAGGTGTAGTTGTGAGGGAAGAGGTACAGTGGTGACGGAGGAGGTATGGTGGTTAGGGAGAAGGTACAGTGGTGAGCGAGGGGTTGCAGTGATGAGGGAGGAGGTACAGTGGTGTGGGAGGAGGTACAGTGGTGAGGGTGGTGGTACAGTGGGTTAGGGAGGCGGTATAGTGGTGAGGAAGGAGGTACAGTGTTGAGGGAGGAGGTGCAGTGGAGAAAGAGTATGTACAGTGGTGAGGGAGGAGGTGTAGTGGTGAGGAGGAGATGTAGTGGTGAGTGAGGAGGTTTAGCGGTGAGGGAAGAAGGTTTAGTAGTGAGGGAGGAGGTGCAGTTGTCAGAGAGGAGGTTTAGTGGTGAGGCAGTTGGTGTCGTAGTGATTAAAGAGATGTAGTGGTGAAGGAGGAGGTGTAGTGGTGAAGGAGGAGTTGTAGTGGTGAGGGAGGAGGTGTAGTGGTGTGGGAGGAGATGTAGTGGTGTGGGAGCAGGTGTAGTGGTGAGGGAGGAGGTACAGTGGTGAAGGAGGAGTTGTAGTGGTGAGGGAGGAGGTGTAGTGGTGAGGGAGTAGGTGTAGTGGTGAGGGAGGAGTTACAGTGGTGAGGGTGGGAGGTACAGTGGTGAAGGAGGAGGTACAGTGGTGAGGGTGGAGTTACAGTGGATAGGGAGGAGTTGTATTTTTGAGTGAAGAGGTGCAGTAGTGAGGGAGAAGGTACAGTGGTGAGGGAGGAAGTGTAGTGGAGAAGGAGGAGGTGTATTTATGAGAGAGAAATGCAGTGGTGATGGAGGAGGAGTAGTGGTGTGGGAGGAGGTGTAGTGGTGAGGGAGGCAGCACAGTGCTGAGGGAGGAGGTGTAGTGCTGAGAGAGGAGGTGTGGTGGTTAGGGAGGAGGTACAGTGGTGAGGGAGGACATGTAGTGCTGAGGGAGGAGGTATAGTGGTTAGGAAGGAGGTACAGTGGTGAGGGGGGAGGTGTAGTGGTGAGTGAGGAGGTACAGTGGTGCGGGAGGAGGTGTAGTGCTAAGGGAGGAGGTATAGTGGTGAAGGAGGAGGTATAGTGGTAATGGAGGATGTGTAATGGTGAGGGAGGAGGTGTAGTGTTGAAGGAGGAGGTTCAGTGGTGAGGGAGGAGGTTTAGTGGTGAGGGAGGATGTGTAGTGGTGAGGGTGGTGGTACAGTGGTTAGGGAGGAGGTGTAGTGGTGAGGAGGAGATACAGTGGTGAGGGAGGAGGTGCAGTTGTCAGGGAGGAGATTTAGTGGTGAGGGAGTTGGTGTCGTAGTGATTAAGAGATGTAGTGGTGAAGGAGGAGGTGTAGTTGTGAAGGAGGAGTTGTAGTGGTGAGGGAGGAGATGTAGTGGTGAGTGAGGAGGTGTAGTGGTGAAGGAGGAAGTACAATGGTGAGCCAGGAGGTGTAGTGGTGAGGGAGGAGGTACAGTGATGAGTGAAGAGTTGTAGTGGTGAGGGAGGAGGTACAGTGGTGAGGGAGGAGGTACGGTGGTGAGCGAGGAAGTATAATGGTGAAGGAGGATGTACAGTGGTGAGGGAGGAGGTGTAGTGATGAGGGAGGAGGTAGGGTGGTGAGGGAGGTGTAGTTGTGAGGGAAGAGGTACAGTGGTGAGGGAGGAGGTACGGTGGTTAGGGAGAAGGTACAGTGGTGAGTGAGGGGGTGCAGTGATGAGGGAGGAGGTACAGTGGTGTGGGAGGAGGTACAGTGGTAAGGGTGGTGGTACAGTGGTTAGGGAGGCGGTATAGTGGTGAGGGAGGAGGTACAGTGTTGATGGAGGAGGTGCAGTGGTGAGGGAGGAGGTACAGTGATGAGTGAAGAGTTGTAGTGGTGAGGGAGGAGGTACAGTGGTGAGGGAGGAGGTACGGTGGTGAGCGAGGAAGTATAATGGTGAAGGAGGATGTACAGTGGTGAGGGAGGAGGTACAGTGGTTAGGGAGAAGGTACAGTGGTGAGTGAGGGGGTGCAGTGATGAGGGAGGAGGTACAGTGGTGTGGGAGGAGGTACAGTGGTGAGGGAGGAGGTACAGTGGTTAGGGAGAAGGTACAGTGGTGAGTGAGGGGGTGTAGTGATGAGGGAGGAGGTACAGTGGTGTGGGAGGAGGTACAGTGGTGAGGGTGGTGGTACAGTGGTTAGGGAGAAGGTACAGTGGTGAGTGAGGGGGTGCAGTGATGAGGGAGGAGGTACAGTGGTGTGGGAGGAGGTACAGTGGTAAGGGTGGTGGTACAGTGGTTAGGGAGGCGGTATAGTGGTGAGGGAGGAGGTACAGTGTTGATGGAGGAGGTGCCGTGGAGAGGGAGTATGTACAGTGGTGAGGGAGGAGGTGTAGTGGTGAGGGAGGAGATGTAGTGGTAAGTGAGGAGGTTTAGCGGTGAGGAAGGAGGTTTAGTAGTGAGGGAGGAGGTGCAGTTGTCAGAGAGGAGGTTTACTGGTGAGGCAGTTGGTGTCGTAGTGATTAAAGAGATGTAGTGGTGAAGGAGGAGGTGTAGTGGTGAAGGAGGAGTTGTAGTGGTGAGGGAGGAGGTACAGTGGTGAGGGTGGAGGTACAGTGCTGAGGGAGGAGGTGTAGTGGTTAGGAAGGAGGTACAGTGGTGAGGGGGGAGGTGTAGTGGTGAGTGAGGAGGTACAGTGGTGAGGGAGGAGGTGTAGTGCTAAGGGAGGAGGTATAGTGGTGATGGAGGAGGTATAGTGGTAATGGAGGATGTGTAATGGTGAGGGAGGAGGTGTAGTGTTGAAGGAGGAGGTTTAGTGGTGAGGGAGGAGGTGTAGTGGTGAGGGACGAGGTACAGTGATGAGTGAGGAGGTACAGTGGTGAGGGTGGTGGTACAGTGGTTAGGGAGGAGGTGTAGTGGTGAGGGAGGAGGTACAGTGGTGAGGGAGGAGTTGTAGTTGTGAGGGAGGAGGTTTAGTGGTGAGGGAGTTGGTGTCGTAGTGATTAAAGAGATGTAATGGTGAAAGAGGAGGTGTTGTGGTGAGGGAGAGATGTAGTGGTGATGGAGGAGGTACAGTGGTGAGTGCGGAGGTGTTGTGGTGAAGAAGGATGTACAGTGGTGAGGGAGGAGGTGTACTGCTGAGGGAGGAGGTACAGTGGTGAGGGAGGAGTTGTAGTTGTGAGGGAGGAGGTTGTAGTGGTGAGGGAGGAGGTGTAGTGGTGAGGGAGGAGTTGTAGTGGTGAGGGAGGATGTGTAGTGTTTAGAGAGGTGGTAGAGTGGTGAGGGACGATGTGTAATGGTGAAGAAGGAGGTACAGTGGTGAGGGAGGAGGTACAGTGGTGAGGGAGGCGGTACGGTGGTGTGGGATGCGGTACAGTGCTGAGTGAAGAGTTGTAGTGGTGAGGGAGGAGGTACGGTGGTGAGCGAGGAAGTGTAATGGTGAAGGAGGATGTACAGTGGTGAGGGAGGAGGTGTAGTGATGAGGGAGGAAGTACAGTGATGAGGGAGGTGTAGTTGTGAGGCAGGATGTGTAGTGGTGAGGAAGGAGGTGTAGTGCTGAGGGAGGAGGTACAGTGGTGAGGGACGAGTTGTAGTGGTGAGGGAGGAGGTAGGGTGGTGAGGGAGGTGTAGTTGTGAGGGAAGAGGTACAGTGCTGAGGGAGGAGGTATGGTGGTTAGGGAGAATGTACAGTGCTGAGTGAGGTGTTGCAGTGATGAGGGAGGAGGTACAGTGGTGTGGGAGGAGATACAGTGGTGAGGGAGGAGGTACGGTGGTTAGGGAGAATGTACAGTGGTGAGCGAGGTGTTGCAGTGATGAGGGAGGAGGTACAGTGGTGTGGGAGGAGATACAGTGGTGAGGGAGGAGGTACGGTGGTTAGGGAGAAGGTACAGTGGTGAGTGAGGGGGTGTAGTGATGAGGGAGGAGGTACAGTGGTGTGGGAGGAGGTACAGTGGTGAGGGTGGTGGTACAGTGGTTAGGGAGGCGGTATAGTGGTGAGGAAGGAGGTACAGTGTTGAGGGAGGAGGTGCAGTGGAGAAGGAGTATGTACAGTGGTGAGGGAGGAGGTGTAGTGGTGAGGGAGGAGATGTAGTGGTGAGTGAGGAGGTTTAGCGGTGAGGAAGGAGGTTTAGTGGTGAGGGAGGAGGTGCAGTTGTCAGGGCGGAGGTTTAGTGGTGAGGCAGTTGGTGTCGTAGTGATTAAAGAGATGTAGTGGTGAAGGAGGAGGTGTAGTGGTGAAGGAGGAGTTGTAGTGGTGAGGGAGGAGGTGTAGTGGTAAGGGAGGAGATGTAGTGGTGAGTGAGGAGGTTTAGCGGTGAGGAAGGAGGTTTAGTGGTGAGGGAGGAGGTGCAGTTGTCAGGGCGGAGGTTTAGTGGTGAGGCAGTTGGTGTCGTAGTGATTAAAGAGATGTAGTGGTGAAGGAGGAGGTGTAGTGGTGAAGGAGGAGTTGTAGTGGTGAGGGAGGAGGTGTAGTGGTGTGCGAGGAGATGTAGTGGTGTGGGAGCAGGTGTAGTGGTGAGGGAGGAGGTACAGTGGTGAGGGTGGAGGTACAGTGGTGAGGGAGGAGGTGTAGTGGTGAGGGAGGAGGTACAGTGGTGAAGGAGGAGGTACAGTGGTGAGGGTGGAGTTACAGTGGATAGGGAGGAGTTGCATTTTTGAGTGAAGAGGTGCAGTACTGAGGGAGAAGGTACAGTGGTGAGGGAGGAAGTGTTGTGGTGAAGGAGGAGGTGTATTTATGAGAGAGAAATGCAGTGGTGATGGAGGAGGAGTAGTGGTGTGGGAGGAGGTGTAGTGGTGAGGGTGGCAGCACAGTGCTGAGGGAGGAGATGTAGTGCTGAGAGAGGAGGTATAGTGGTTAGGGAGTAGGTGCAGTGGTGAGGGAGGAGGTGTAGTGGTTAGGGAGGAGGTACAGTGGTGAGGGAGGACATGTAGTGATGAGGGAGGAGGTATAGTGGTTAGGAAGGAGGTACAGTGGTGAGGGGGGAGGTTTAGTGGTGAGTGAGGAGGTACAGTGGTGAGGGAGGAGGTGTAGTGCTTAGGGAGGAGGTATAGTGGTGATGGAGGAGGTACAGTGGTAATGGAGGATGTGTAATGGTGAGGGAGGAGGTTTAGTGTTGAAGGAGGAGGTTTAGAGGTGAGGGAGGAGGTGTAGTGGTGAGGGACGAGGTACAGTGATGAGGGAGGAGGTACAGTGGTGAGGGTGGTGGTACAGTGGTTAGGGAGGAGGTGTAGTGGTGAGGGAGGAGGTACAGTGGTGCTGGAGGAGTTGTAGTTGTGAGGAAGGAGGTTTAGTGGTGAGGGAGGTGGTGCAGTTGTCAGGGAGGATGTTTAGTGGTGAGGGAGTTGGTGTCGTAGTGATTAAAGAGATGTAATGGTGAAAGAGGAGGTGTTGTGGTGAGGGGAGAGATGTAGTGGTGATGGAGGAGGTACAGTGGTGAGTGCGGAGGTGTTGTGGTGAAGGAGGATGTACAGTGGTGAGGGAGGAGGTGTACTGCTGAGGGAGGAGGTACAGTTGTGAGGGAGGAGTTGTAGTTGTGAGGGAGGAGCTGTAGTGGTGAGGGAGGAGGTACAGTGGTGAGGGAGGAGTTGTAGTGGTGAGGGAGGAGGTGTAGTGTTTAGAGAGGAGGTAGAGTGGTGAGGGACGATGTGTAATGGTGAAGAAGGAGGTACAGTGGTGAGGGAGGCGGTACAGTGGTGAGGGATGAGGTACAGTGCTGAGTGAAGAGTTGTAGTGGTGAGGGAGGAGGTACGGTGGTGAGCGAGGAAGTGTAATGGTGAAGGAGGATGTACAGTGGTGAGGGAGGAGGTGTAGTGATGAGGGAGGAAGTACAGTGGTGAGGGAGGTGTAGTTGTGAGGCAGGATGTGTAGTGGTGAGGAAGGAGGTGTGGTGCTGAGGGAGGAGGTACAGTGGTGAAGGACGAGTTGTAGTGGTGAGGGAGGAGGTAGGGTGGTGAGGGAGGTGTAGTTGTGAGGGAAGAGGTACAGTGGTGACGGAGGAGGTATGGTGGTTAGGGAGAAGGTACAGTGGTGAGCGAGGGGTTGCAGTGATGAGGGAGGAGGTACAGTGGTGTGGGAGGAGGTACAGTGGTGAGGGTGGTGGTACAGTGGTTAGGGAGGCGGTATAGTGGTGAGGAAGGAGGTACAGTGTTGAGGGAGGAGGTGCAGTGGAGAAAGAGTATGTACAGTGGTGAGGGAGGAGGTGTAGTGGTGAGGGAGGAGATGTAGTGGTGAGTGAGGAGGTTTAGCGGTGAGGAAGAAGGTTTAGTAGTGAGGGAGGAGGTGCAGTTGTCAGAGAGGAGGTTTAGTGGTGAGGCAGTTGGTGTCGTAGTGATTAAAGAGATGTAGTGGTGAAGGAGGAGGTGTAGTGGTGAAGGAGGAGTTGTAGTGGTGAGGGAGGAGGTGTAGTGGTGTGGGAGGAGATGTAGTGGTGTGGGAGCAGGTGTAGTGGTGAGGGAGGAGGTACAGTGGTGAAGGAGGAGTTGTAGTGGTGAGGGAGGAGGTGTAGTGGTGAGGGAGTAGGTGTAGTGGTGAGGGAGGAGTTACAGTGGTGAGGGTGGAGGTACAGTGGTGAGGGAGGAGGTGTAGTGGTGAGGGAGGAGGTACAGTGGTGAAGGAGGAGGTACAGTGGTGAGGGTGGAGTTACAGTGGATAGGGAGGAGTTGTATTCTTGAGTGAAGAGGTGCAGTAGTGAGGGAGAAGGTACAGTGGTGAGGGAGGAAGTGTAGTGGAGAAGGAGGAGGTGTATTTATGAGAGAGAAATGCAGTGGTGATGGAGGAGGAGTAGTGGTGTGGGAGGAGGTGTAGTGGTGAGGGAGGAAGTACAGTGGTGAGGGAGGAGGTGTAGTGCTGAGAGAGGAGGTATAGTGGTTAGGGTGTAGGTGCAGTGATGAGGGAGGAGATGTAGTGGTTAGGGAGGAGGTACAGTGGTGAGGGTGGAGGTACAGTGGTGAGGGAGGAGGTGCAGTGGAGAAAGAGTATGTACAGTGGTGAGGGAGGAGGTGCAGTGGTGAGGGAGGAGATGTAGTGGTGAGTGAGGAGGTTTAGCGGTGAGGAAGGAGGTTTAGTAGTGAGGGAGGAGGTGCAGTGGAGAAAGAGTATGTACAGTGGTGATGGAGGAGGAGTAGTGGTGTGGGAGGAGGTGTAGTGGTGAGGGAGGCAGCACAGTGCTGAGGGAGGAGGTGTAGTGCTGAGAGAGGAGGTGTAGTGGTTAGGGAGGAGGTACAGTGGTGAGGGAGGACATGTAGTGCTGAGGGAGGAGGTATAGTGGTTAGGAAGGAGGTACAGTGGTGAGGGGGGAGGTGTAGTGGTGAGTGAGGAGGTACAGTGGTGCGGGAGGAGGTGTAGTGCTAAGGGAGGAGGTATAGTGGTGAAAGAGGAGTTATAGTGGTAATGGAGGATGTGTAATGGTGAGGGAGGAGGTGTAGTGTTGAAGGAGGAGGTTCAGTGGTGAGGGAGGAGGTTTAGTGGTGAGGGAGGATGTGTAGTGGTGAAGGACGAGGTACAGTGATGAGGGAGGAGGTACAGTGGTGAGGGTGGTGGTACAGTGGTTAGGGAGGAGGTGTAGTGGTGAGGGAGGAGATACAGTGGTGAGGGAGGAGGTGCAGTTGTCAGGGAGGAGGTTTAGTGGTGAGGGAGTTGGTGTCGTAGTGATTAAAGAGATGTAGTGGTGAAGGAGGAGGTGTAGTTGTGAAGGAGGAGTTGTAGTGGTGAGGAAGGAGATGTAGTGGTGAGTGAGGAGGTGTAGTGGTGAAGGAGGAAGTACAATGGTGAGCCAGGAGGTGTAGTGATGAGGGAGGAGGTAGAGTGGTGAGGGAGGTGTTTTGGTGAGGGAAGTGGTGCAGTGGTAAGGGAGGAGGTGTAGTGGTGAGGGAGAAGGTATGGTTGTTAGGGGGAATATACAGTGGTGAGCGAGGAGGTGTGGTGAAGAGGGAGGAGGAATAGTGCTGAGGGAGGAGGTATAGTGGTTAGGAAGGAGGTACAGTGGTGAGGGGGGAGGTGTAGTGGTGAGTGAGGAGGTACAGTGGTGCGGGAGGAGGTGTAGTGCTAAGGGAGGAGGTATAGTGGTGAAGGAGGAGGTATAGTGGTAATGGAGGATGTGTAATGGTGAGGGAGGAGGTGTAGTGTTGAAGGAGGAGGTTCAGTGGTGAGGGAGGAGGTTTAGTGGTGAGGGAGGATGTGTAGTGGTGAGGGACGAGGTACAGTGATGAGGGAGGAGGTACAGTGGTGAGGGTGGTGGTACAGTTGTTAGGGAGGAGGTGTAGTGGTGAGGGAGGAGATACAGTGGTGAGGGAGGAGGTGCAGTTGTCAGGGAGGAGATTTAGTGGTGAGGGAGTTGGTGTCGTAGTGATTAAAGAGATGTAGTGGTGAAGGAGGAGGTGTAGTTGTGAAGGAGGAGTTGTAGTGGTGAGGAAGGAGATGTAGTGGTGAGTGAGGAGGTGTAGTGGTGAAGGAGGAAGTACAATGGTGAGCCAGGAGGTGTAGTGATGAGGGAGGAGGTAGAGTGGTGAGGGAGGTGTTTTGGTGAGGGAAGAGGTGCAGTGGTAAGGGAGGAGGTGTAGTGGTGAGGGAGAAGGTACGGTTGTTAGGGGGAATATACAGTGGTGAGCGAGGAGGTGTGGTGAAGAGGGAGGAGGAATAGTGGTGAGGGAGGCGGTACAGTGGTGAGGGAGGAGGTAGAGTGGTGAGGCAGGAGGTGTAGTGGTGATGGAGGAGGTACAGTTTTTAAGGGAGGAGGTGTAGTGGTGAGGCAGGAGGTGTAGTGGTGAGGGAGGAGGTGTAGTGGTGAGGGAGGAGGTACAGTGATGAGTGAAGAGTTGTAGTGGTGAGGGAGGAGGTACAGTGGTGAGGGAGGAGGTACGGTGGTGAGCGAGGAAGTATAATGGTGAAGGAGGATGTACTGTGGTGAGGGAGGAGGTACAGTGGTTAGGGAGAAGGTACAGTGGTGAGTGAGGGGGTGCAGTGATGAGGGAGGAGGTACAGTGGTGTGGGAGGAGGTACAGTGGTAAGGGTGGTGGTACAGTGGTTAGGGAGGCGGTATAGTGGTGAGGGAGGAGGTACAGTGTTGATGGAGGAGGTGCCGTGGAGAGGGAGTATGTACAGTGGTGAGGGAGGAGGTGTAGTGGTGAGGGAGGAGATGTAGTGGTAAGTGAGGAGGTTTAGCGGTGAGGAAGGAGGTTTAGTAGTGAGGGAGGAGGTGCAGTTGTCAGAGAGGAGGTTTACTGGTGAGGCAGTTGGTGTCGTAGTGATTAAAGAGATGTAGTGGTGAAGGAGGAGGTGTAGTGGTGAAGGAGGAGTTGTAGTGGTGAGGGAGGAGGTTTAGTGGTGAGGGAGTAGGTGTAGTGGTGAGGGAGGAGGTACAGTGGTGAAGGAGGAGGTACAGTGGTGAGGCAGGAGGCGTAGTGGTGAGGGAGGAGGTACAGTGGTGAGGGTGGAGGTACAGTGGTGAGAGAGGAGGTGTAGTGGTTAGGAAGGAGGTACAGTGGTGAGGGGGGAGGTGTAGTGGTGAGTGAGGAGGTACAGTGCTAAGGGAGGAGGTACAGTGGTGAAGGAGGAGGTACAGTGGTGAGGGTGGAGTTACAGTGGATAGGGAGGCGTTGTATTTTTGAGTGAAGAGGTGCAGTAGTGAGGGAGAAGGTACAGTGGTGAGGGAGGAAGTGTAGTGGAGAAGGAGGAGGTGTATTTATGAGAGAGAAATGCAGTGGTGATGGAGGAGGAGTAGTGGTGTGGGAGGAGGTGTAGTGGTGAGGGAGGAAGTACAGTGGTGAGGGAGGAGGTGTAGTGCTGAGAGAGGAGGTATAGTGGTTAGGGTGTAGTTGCAGTGATGAGGGAGGAGATGTAGTGGTTAGGGAGGAGGTACAGTGGTGAGGGTGGAGGTACAGTGGTGAGGGAGGAGGTATAGTGGTTAGGAAGGAGGTACAGTGGTGAGGGGGGAGGTGTAGTGGTGAGTGAGGAGGTACAGTGGTGAGGGAGGAGGTGTAGTGCTAAGGGAGGAGGTATAGTGGTGATGGAGGAGGTATAGTGGTAATGGAGGATGTGTAATGGTGAGGGAGGAGGTGTAGTGTTGAAGGAGGAGGTTTAGTGGTGAGGGAGGAGGTGTAGTGGTGAGGGACGAGGTACAGTGATGAGGGAGGAGGTACAGTGGTGAGGGTGGTGGTACAGTGGTTAGGGAGGAGGTGTAGTGGTGAGGGAGGAGGTACAGTGGTGAGGGAGGAGTTGTAGTTGTGAGGGAGGAGGTTTAGTGGTGAGGGAGGTGGTGCAGTTGTCAGGGAGGATGTTTAGTGGTGAGGGAGTTGGTGTCGTAGTGATTAAAGAGATGTAATGGTGAAAGAGGAGGTGTTGTGGTGAGGGGAGAGATGTAGTGGTGATGGAGGAGGTACAGTGGTGAGTGCGGAGGTGTTGTGGTGAAGGAGGATGTACAGTGGTGAGGGAGGAGGTGTACTGCTGAGGGAGGAGGTACAGTGGTGAGGGAGGAGTTGTAGTTGTGAGGGAGGAGGTGTAGTGGTGAGGGAGGAGGTACAGTGGTGAGGGAGGAGTTGTAGTGGTGAGGGAGGATGTGTAGTGTTTAGAGAGGTGGTAGAGTGGTGAGGGACGATGTGTAATGGTGAAGTAGGAGGTACAGTGGTGAGGGAGGAGGTACAGTGGTGAGGGAGGCAGTACGGTGGTGTGGGATGCGGTACAGTGCTGAGTGAAGAGTTGTAGTGGTGAGGGAGGAGGTACGGTGGTGAGCGAGGAAGTGTAATGGTGAAGGAGGATGTACAGTGGTGAGGGAGGAGGTGTAGTGATGAGGGAGGAAGTACAGTGATGAGGGAGGTGTAGTTGTGAGGCAGGATGTGTAGTGGTGAGGAAGGAGGTGTAGTGCTGAGGGAGGAGGTACAGTGGTGAGGGACGAGTTGTAGTGGTGAGGGAGGAGGTAGGGTGGTGAGGGAGGTGTAGTTGTGAGGGAAGAGGTACAGTGGTGAGGGAGGAGGTATGGTGGTTAGGGAGAATGTACAGTGGTGAGCGAGGTGTTGCAGTGATGAGGGAGGAGGTACAGTGGTGTGGGAGGAGATACAGTGGTGAGGGAGGAGGTACGGTGGTTAGGGAGAAGGTACAGTGGTGAGTGAGGGGGTGTAGTGATGAGGGAGGAGGTACAGTGGTGTGGGAGGAGGTACAGTGGTGAGGGTGGTGGTACAGTGGTTAGGGAGGCGGTATAGTGGTGAGGAAGGAGGTACAGTGTTGAGGGAGGAGGTGCAGTGGAGAAGGAGTATGTACAGTGGTGAGGGAGGAGGTGTAGTGGTGAGGGAGGAGATGTAGTGGTGAGTGAGGAGGTTTAGCGGTGAGGAAGGAGGTTTAGTGGTGAGGGAGGAGGTGCAGTTGTCAGGGCGGAGGTTTAGTGGTGAGGCAGTTGGTGTCGTAGTGATTAAAGAGATGTAGTGGTGAGGGAGGAGGTGTAGTGGTGTGCGAGGAGATGTAGTGGTGTGGGAGCAGGTGTAGTGGTGAGGGAGGAGGTACAGTGGTGAGGGTGGAGGTACAGTGGTGAGGGAGGAGGTGTAGTGGTGAGGGAGGAGGTACAGTGGTGAAGGAGGAGGTACAGTGGTGAGGGTGGAGTTACAGTGGATAGGGAGGAGTTGCATTTTTGAGTGAAGAGGTGCAGTAGTGAGGGAGAAGGTACAGTGGTGAGGGAGGAAGTTTAGTGGTGAAGGAGGAGGTGTATTTATGAGAGAGAAATGCAGTGGTGATGGAGGAGGAGTAGTGGTGTGGGAGGAGGTGTAGTGGTGAGGGTGGCAGCACAGTGCTGAGGGAGGAGATGTAGTGCTGAGAGAGGAGGTATAGTGGTTAGGGAGTAGGTGCAGTGGTGAGGGAGGAGGTGTAGTGGTTAGGGAGGAGGTACAGTGGTGAGGGAGGACATGTCGTGATGAGGGAGGAGGTATAGTGGTTAGGAAGGAGGTACAGTGGTGAGGGGGGAGGTTTAGTGGTGAGTGAGGAGGTACAGTGGTGCGGGAGGAGGTGTAGTGTTAAGGGAGGAGGTATAGTGGTGAAGGAGGGGGTATAGTGGTAATGGAGGATGTGTAATGGTGAGGGAGGAGGTGTAGTGTTGAAGGAGGAGGTTCAGTGGTGAGGGAGGAGGTTTAGTGGTGAGGGAGGATGTGTAGTGGTGAGGGACGAGGTACAGTGATGAGGGAGAAGGTACAGTGGTGAGGGTTGTGGTACAGTGGTTAGGGAGGAGGTGTAGTGGTGAGGGAGGAGGTACAGTGCTGAGGGAGGAGGTGCAGTTGTCAGGGAGGAGATTTAGTGGTGAGGGAGTTGGTGTCGTAGTGATTAAAGAGATGTAGTGGTGAAGGAGGAGGTGTAGTTGTGAAGGAGGAGTTGTAGTGGTGAGTGAGGAGATGTAGTGGTGAGTGAGGAGGTGTAGTGGTGAAGGAGGAAGTACAGTGGTGAGCCAGGAGGTGTAGTGATGAGGGAGGAGGTAGAGTGGTGAGGGAGAAGGTACGGTTGTTAGGGGGAATGTACAGTAGTGAGCGAGGAGGTGTGGTGAAGAGGGAGGAGGAATAGTGGTGAGGGAGACTGTACAGTGGTGAGGGAGGAGGTAGAGTGGTGAGGCAGGAGGTGTAGTGGTGATGGAGGAGGTACAGTTTTTAAGGGAGGAGGTGTAGTGGTGAGGCAGGAGTTGTAGTGGTGAGGGAGGAGGTAGTGTGGTGAGGGTGGTGTAGTTGTGAGGGAAGAGGTACAGTGGTGAGGGAGGAGGTATGGTGGTTAGGGAGAAGGTACAGTGATGAGCGAGGGGGTGCAGTGATGAGGGAGGAGGTACAGTGGTGTGGGAGGAGGTACAGTGGTGAGGGAGGAGGTACAGTGTTGAGGGAGGAGGTGCAGTGGAGAGGGAGTATATACAGTGGTGAGGGTGGAGGTGTAGTGTTGAGGGAGGAGATGTAGTGGTGAGTGAGGAGGTTTAGTGGTGAGGAAGGAGGTTTAGTGTTGAGGGAGGAGGTGCAGTTGTCAGGGAGGAGGTTTAGTGGTGAGGCAGTTGGTGCCGTAGTGATTAAAGAGATGTAGTGGTGAAGGAGGAGGTGTAGTGGTGAAGGAGGAGTTGTAGTGGTGAGGGAGGAGATGTAGTGGTGAGTGAGGAGGTGTAGTGGTGAGGGAGGAAGTACAGTGGTGAGCAAGGAGGTGTGGTGATGAGGGAGGAGGAATAGTGGTGAGGGTGGCGGTACAGTGGTGAGGGAGGAGGTACAGTGTTGAGGGAGGAAGTGCAGTGGTGAGGGAGGAGGTAGAG
Source organism: Mobula birostris (assembly GCF_030028105.1). Classification (NCBI taxonomy): domain Eukaryota; kingdom Metazoa; phylum Chordata; class Chondrichthyes; order Myliobatiformes; family Myliobatidae; genus Mobula; species Mobula birostris. The sequence goes on along the minus strand of NC_092380.1, from coordinate 45,962,571 downwards.
TGGTGAGGCAGGAGGTGTAGTGGTGATGGAGGAGGTACAGTTTTTAAGGGAGAAGGTGTAGTGGTGAGGCAGGAGGTGTAGTGGTGAGGGAGGAGGTGTAGTGGTGAGGGAGGTGGTACAGTGGTGAGGGAGGAGGTACAGTGGTGAGTGAACAGCTGTAGTGTTGAGGGAGGAGGTGCAGTGGTGAGGGAGGAGGTACAGTGGTGAGGCAGGAGGTGTAGTGGTGATGGAGGAGGTACAGTTTTTAAGGGAGGAGGTGTAGTGCTGAGGGAGGAGGTTAGTGCTGAGGGAGGAGTTACAGTGGTGAGGGACGTGTTGTAGTGGTGCGGGAGGAGGTACAGTGGTGAGGGAGGAGGTACAGTGGTGAGGGTGGATTTACAGTGGATAGGGAGGAGTTGTATTGGTGAGTGAAGAGGTGCAGTAGTGAGGGAGAAGGTACAGTGGTGAGGGAGGAGGTGTAGTGGTGAAGGAGGAGGTTAATTATGAGGGAGAAATGCAGTGGTGATGGAGGAGGAGTAGTGGTGTGGGAGGATGTAAGGTGGTTAGGGAGAAGGTACAATGGTGAGTGAGGGGGTGTAGTGATGAGGGAGGAGGTACAGTGGTGTAGGAGGAGTACAGTGGTGAGGGTGGTGGTACAGTGGTTAGGGAGGCGGTATAGTGGTGAGGGAGGAGGTACAGTGTTGAGGGAGGAGGTGCAGTGGAGAGGGAGTATGTACAGTGGTAAGGGAGGAGGTGTAGTGATGAGGGAGGAGATGTAGTGGTGAGTGAGGAGGTTTAGTGGTGAGGAAGGAGGTTTAGAGGTAAGGGAGGAGGTGCAGTTGTCAGGGAGGAGGTTTGGTGGTGAGGGAGCTGGTGTCGTTGTGATTAAAGAGATGTAGTGGGGAAGGAGGAGGTGTAGTGATGAAGGAGGAGTTGTGGTGAGGGAGGGGATGTAGTGGTGAGTGAGGAGGTGTAGTGGTGAGGGAGGAGGTGTAATGTTGAAGGAGGATTACAGTGGTGAGGAAGGAGGTGTAGTGATGAGGGAGAAAGTACAGTGGTGAGGGAGGTGTAGTGGTGAGGCAGCAGGTGTAGTGCTGAGGGAGGAGGTACAGTGGTGAGGGATGAGTTGCAGTGGTGAGGGAGGAGGTGTAGTGCTGAAGGAGGAGGTACTGTGGTGAGGGACGTGTTGTAGTGGTGAGGTAGGAGTTACAGTGGTGAGTGAGGAGGTGTAATGGTGAAGGAGGAAGTACAGTGGTGAGCCAGGAGGTGTAGTGATGAGGGAGGTAGTAGAGTGGTGAGGGAGGTGTATTGGTGAGGGAAGAGGTGCAGTGGTAAGGGAGGAGGTGTAGTGGTGAGGGAGAAGGTACGGTTGTTAGGGAGAATGTACAGTGGTGAGCGAGGAGGTGTGGTGATGAGGGAGGAGGTATAGTGGTGAGGGAGGCGGTACAGTGGTGAGGGAGGAGGTACACTGTTGAGGGAGGAGGAGCAGTGGTGAGGGAGGAGGTAGAGTGGTGAGGCAGGAAGTGTAGTTGTGATGGAGGAGGTACTGTTTTTAAGGGAGGAGGTGTAGTGGTGAGGCAGGAGGTGTACTGATGAGGGAGGAGGTAGAGTGGTGAGGGAGGTGTATTGGTGAGGGAAGAGGTGCAGTGGTGAGGGAGAAGGTACGGTTGTTAGGGAGAATGTACAGTGGTGAGCGAGGAGGTGTGATGATGAAGGAGGAGGTATAGTGCTGAGGGAGGCGGTACAGTGGTGAGGCAGGAAGTACAGTGTTGAGGGAGGAGGTACAGTGGTGAAGGAGGATGTACAGTGGTGAGGGAGGAGGTGTAGTGATGAGGGAGGAAGTACAGTGGTGAGGGAGGAGGTGTAGTGATGAGGGAGGAAGTGCAGTGGTGAGGGAGGAGGTACGGTAGTGAGGGAGGAGCTGTAGTGGTGAGAGAGGAGGTATAGTTCTGAGGGAGGAGATACAGTGCTGAGGGAGGAGGTACAGTGGTGAAGGAGGATGTACAGTGGTGAGGGAGGAGGTGTACAGCTGAGGGAGGAGGTACAGTGGTGAGGGAGGAGTTGTAGTTGTGAGGGAGGAGGTGTATTGGTGTGGGAGGAGGTACAGTGGTGAGGGAGGAGTTGTAGTGGTGAGGGAGGAGGTGTAGGAGTTTAGAGAGGAGGTAGAGTGGTGAGGGACGATGTGTAATGGTGAAGAAGGAGGGACAGTGGTGAGGGAGGTGGTACAGTGGTGAGGGATGAGGTACAGTGCTGAGTGAAGAGTTGTAGTGGTGAGGGAGGAGGTACAGTGGTGAGGGAGGAGGTACGGTGGTGAGCGAGGAAGTGTAATGGTGAAGGAGGATGTACAGTGGTGAGGGCGGAGGTTTAGTGATGAGGGAGGAAGTGCAGTGGTGAGGGAGGTGTAGTTGTGAGGCAGGATGTGTAGTTGTGAGGGAGAAGGTGTAGTGCTGAGGGAGGAGGTACAGTGATGAGGGAGGAGGTACAGTGGTGAAGGAGGATGTACAGTGGTGAGGGAGGAGGTGTACTGCTGAGGGAGGAGGTACAGTGGTGAGGGAGGAGGTGTACTGGTGAGGGAGGAGGTACAGTGGTGAGGGAGGAGTTGTAGTGGTGAGGGAGGAGGTGTAGTGTTTAGAGAGGAGGTAGAGTGGTGAGGGACAATGTGTAATGGTGAAGGAGGAGGTACAGTGGTGAGGGATGAGGTACAGTGCTGAGTGAAAAGTTGTAGTGGTGAGGGAGGAGGTACGGTGGTGAGCGAGGAAGTGTAATGGTAAAGGAGGATGTACAGTGGTGAGGGAGGAGGTGTAGTGATGAGGGAGGAAGTGCAGTGGTGAGGGAGGTGTAGTTGTGAGGCAGGATGTGTAGTGGTGAGGGAGGAGGTGTAGTTATGAGGGAGGAATGCAGAGGTGATGGAGGGGGTGTAGTAGTGAGGGAGGAAGTACAGTGATCAAGGAGTTGGTGTACTGTTCACGGAGGGAGTTTAGTTGTGATGGAGGAGGTGTCGTGGTCAGGGAGAAGGTACGGTAGTGAGGGAGGAGCTGTAGTTGTGAGAAAGGAGGTGCAGTTCTGAGGGAGGAGGTACAGTGCTGAGGGAGGAGGTACAGTGGTGAAGGAGGATGTACAGTGGTGAGGGAGGAGGTGTACTGCTGAGGGAGGAGGTACTGTGGTGAGGGAGGAGTTGTAGTTGTGAGGGAGGAGGTGTAGTGGTGAGGGTGGAGGTACAGTGGTGAGGGAGGAGTTGTAGTGGTGAGGGAGGAGGTACAGTGGTGAGGGAGGCGGTACAGTGGTGAGGGATGAGGTACAGTGCTGAGTGAAGAGTTGTAGTGGTGAGGGAGGAGGTACAGTGGTGAGGGAGGTGGTACAGTGATGAGTGAAGAGTTGTAGTGGTGAGGGAGAAGGTACAGTGGTGAGGGAGGAGAGATAGTGCTGAGGGAGGAGGTATAGTGGTTAGGGAGTAGGTGCAGTGGTGAGGGAGGAGGTGTAGTGGTTAGGGAGGATATACAGTGGTGAGGGGGGAGGTGTAGTGGTGAGTGAGGAGGTACAGTGGTGAGGGAGGAGGTGTAGTGCTAAGGGAGGAGGTATAGTGGTGAAGGAAGAGGTATAGTGGTAATGGAGGATGTGTAATGGTGAGGGAGGAGGTGTAGTGTTGAAGGAGGAGGTTCAGTGGTCAGGGAGGAGGTGTAGTGGTGAGGGAGGTGTAGTTGTGAGGGAAGAGGTACAGTGGTGAGGGAGGAGGTTCAGTGGTGAGGGTGGTGGTACAGTGGTTAGGGAGGAGGTGTAGTGGTGAGGGAGGAGGTACAGTGGTGAGGGAGGAGGTGCAGTGGAGAGGGAGTATGTACAGTGGTGAGGGAGGAGGTGCAGTGGTGAGGGAGGAGATGTAGTGGTGAGTGAGGAGGTACAGTGATGAGGGACGTTGTAGTGCTGAGGGAGGAGGTGTAATGGTGAAGGAGGAAATACAGTGTTGAACGAGGAGCTGTAGTGATGAGGGAGGAGGTAGGGTGGTGAGGGAGGTGTAGTTGTGAGGGGAGAGGTACAGTGGTGAGGGAGGAGGTACGGTGGTTAGGGAGAAGGTACAGTGGTGAGCGAGGGGGTGTCGTGATGAGGGAGGAGGTACAGTGGTGTGGGAGGAGGTACAGTGGTGAGGGAGGAGGTACAGTGGTTAGGGAGAAGGTACAGTGGTGAGTGAGGGGGTGTAGTGATGAGGGAGGAGGTACAGTGATGTGGGAGGAGGTACAGTGGTAAGGGTGGTGGTACAGTGGTTAGGGAGGCGGTATAGTGGTAAGGGAGGAGGTACAGTGTTGAGGGAGGAGGTGTAGTGGAGAGGGAGTATGTACAGTGGTGAGGAAGGAGGTGTAGTGGTGAGGGAGGGGGTACAGTGGTGAGGGAGGAGGTGTAGTGCTCAGAGAGTAGGTACAGTGTTCAGGGAGGATGTACAGTGGTGAGGGAGGACATGCAGTGCTGAGGGAGGAGGTATAGTGGTTAGGAAGGAGGTACAGTGATGAGGGGGGAGGTGTAGTGGTGAGTGAGGAGGTACAGTGGTGAGGGAGGAGGTGTAGTGCTAAGGGAGGAGGTATAGTGGTGAAGGAGGAGGTATAGTGGTAATGGAGGATGTGTAATGGTGAGGGAGGAGGTGTAGTGTTGAAGGAGGAGGTTCAGTGGTGAGGGAGGAGGTTTAGTGGTGAGGGAGGAGGTGTAGTGGTGAGGGACGAGGTACAGTGATGAGGGAGGATGTACAGTGGTGAGGGTAGTGGTACAGTGGTTAGGGAGGAGGTGTAGTGTTGAGGGAGGAGGTACAGTGGTGAGGGAGGAGGTGTAGTGGTGAGGGAGGAGGTTTAGTGGTGAGGGAGGAGGTGCAGTTGTCAGGGAGGATGTTTAGTTGTGAGGGAGTTGGTGTCGTAGTGATTAAAGAGATGTAATGGTGAAAGAGGAGGTGTTGTGGTGAGGGAGGAGATGTAGTGGTGATGGAGGCGGTACAGTGGTGAATGCGGAGGTGTTGTGGTGAAGGAGGAGGTGTAATGGTGAAGGAGGATGTACAGGGGTGAGGAGTTAGGTGTAAGTGATGAGGGAGGAAGTACAGTGGTGAAGGTGGTTTAGTGGTGAGGCAGGAGGTACGGTTGTTATAGAGAAGGTACAGTGGTGAGTGAGGCTGTGTAGTGATGAGGCAGGAGGTACTGTGGTTAGGGAGGAGGTACAGTGGTGAGGGTGCTGGTACAGTGGTTAGGGAGGCGGCACAGTTGTGAGGGAGGAGGTACAGTGGTGAGGCAGGAGGTGTCGTGGTGAGGGAGGTGGTACAGTGGTGAGGGAGGAGTTACAGTGGTGAGGGAGGAGTTACAGTGTTTAGGGAGGAGTTGTAGTGGTGAGGGAGGTGGTGTAGTGGTGAGGGAGTAGGTAAAGTGGTTAGGGAGGAGATGTAGTGGTGAAGGAGGGGGTGTAGTGGAGAGGGAGGAGGTGTAGTGGTGAAGGAGGAAGTGTAGTTATGAGGGAGGAATGCAGAGGTGATGGAGCGGGTGTAGTAGTGAGGGAGGAAGTACAGTGATCAAGGAGTTGGTGTACTGTTCACGGAGGAAGTTTAGTTGTGATGGAGGAGGTGTAGTGGTGAGGGAGAAGGTACGGTAGTGAGGGAGGAGCTGTAGTTGTGAGAGAGGAGGTACAGTTCTGAGGGAGGAGGCACAGTGCTGAGGGAGGAGGTACAGTGGTGAAGGAGGATGTACAGTGGTGAGGGAGGAGGTGTACTGCTGAGGGAGGAGGTACAGTGGTGAGGGAGGAGTTGTAGTTGTGAGGGAGGAGGTGTAGTGGTGAGGGAGGAGTTGTAGTGGTGAGGGAGGAGGTGTAGTGTTTAGAGAGGAAGTAGAGTGGTGAGGGACGATGTGTAATGGTGAAGAAGGAGGTACAGTGGTGAGGGAGGCGGTACAGTGGTGAGGGATGAGGTACAGTGCTGAGTGAAGAGTTGTAGTGGTGAGGGAGGGGGTACGGTGGTGAGCGAGGAAGTGTAATGGTGAAGCAGGATGTACAGTGGTGAGGGAGGAGGTGTAGTGATGAGGGAGGAAGTACAGTGGTGAGGGAGGTGTAGTTGTGAGGCAGGATGTGTAGTGGTGAGGAAGGAGGTGTAGTGCTGAGGGAGGAGGTACAGTGGTGAGGGGCGAGTTGTAGTGGTGAGGGAGGAGGGAGGGTGGTGAGGGAGGTGTAGTTGTGAGGGAAGAGGTACAGTGGTGACGGAGGACGTATGGTGGTTAGGGAGAAGGTACAGTGGTGAGCGAGGGGTTGCAGTGATGAGGGAGGAGGTACAGTGGTGTGGGAGGAGGTACAGTGGTGAGGGGCGAGTTGTAGTGGTGAGGGAGGAGGGAGGGTGGTGAGGGAGGTGTAGTTGTGAGGGAAGAGGTACAGTGGTGACGGAGGACGTATGGTGGTTAGGGAGAAGGTACAGTGGTGAGCGAGGGGTTGCAGTGATGAGGGAGGAGGTACAGTGGTGTGGGAGGAGATACAGTGGTGAGGGAGGAGGTACGGTGGTTAGGGAGAAGGTACAGTGGTGAGCGAGGTGTTGCAGTGATGAGGGAGGAGGTACAGTGGTGTGGGAGGAGATACAGTGGTGAGGGAGGAGGTACGGTGGTTAGGGAGAAGGTACAGTGGTGAGTGAGGGGGTGTAGTGATGAGGGAGGAGGTACAGTGGTGTGGGAGGAGGTACAGTGGTGAGGGTGGAGGTACAGTGGTTAGGGAGGCGGTATAGTGGTGAGGAAGGAGGTACAGTGTTGAGGGAGGAGGTGTAGTGGAGAAAGAGTATGTACAGTGGTGAGGGAGGAGGTGTAGTGGTGAGGGAGGAGATGTAGTGGTGAGTGAGGAGGTTTAGCGGTGAGGAAGGAGGTTTACTGGTGAGGGAGGAGGTGCAGTTGTCAGAGAGGAGGTTTAGTGGTGAGGTAGTTGGTGTCGTAGTGATTAAAGAGATGTAGTGGTGAAGGAGGAGGTGTAGTGGTGAAGGAGGAGTTGTAGTGGTGAGGGAGGAGTTGTAGTGGTGTGGGAGCAGGTGTAGTGGTGAGGGAGGAGGTGTAGTGGTGAGGGAGGAGGTACAGTGGTGAAGGAGGAGGTACAGTGGTGAGGGTGGAGTTACAGTGGATAGGGAGGAGTTGTATTTTTGAGTGAAGAGGTGCAGTAGTGAGGGAGAAGGTACAGTGGTGAAGGAGGAAGTGTAGTGGAGAAGGAGGAGGTGTATTTATGAGAGAGAAATGCAGTGGTGATGGAGGAGGAGTAGTGGTGTGGGAGGAGGTGTAGTGGTGAGGGAGGCAGCAGTGCTGAGGGAGGAGGTGTAGTGCTGAGAGAGGAGGTGTAGTGGTTAGGGAGGAGGTACAGTGGTGAGGGAGGACATGTAGTGCTGAGGGAGGAGGTATAGTGGTTAGGGAGGAGGTACAGTGGTGAGGGGGGAGGTGTAGTGGTGAGTGAGGAGGTACAGTGGTGCAGGAGGAAGTGTAGTGCTAAGGGAGGAGGTATAGTGGTGAAGGAGGAGGTATAGTGGTAATGGAGGATGTGTAATGGTGAGGGAGGAGGTGTAGTGTTGAAGGAGGAGGTTCAGTGGTGAGGGAGGAGGTTTAGTGGTGAGGGAGGATGTGTAGTGGTGAGGGACGAGGTACAGTGATGAGGGAGGAGGTACAGTGGTGAGGGTGGTGGTACAGTGGTGAGGGAGGAGGTACAGTGGTGAGGGAGGAGGTAGAGTGGTGAGGGAGGTGTTTTGGTGAGGGAAGAGGTGTAGTGGTAAGGGAGGAGGTGTAGTGGTGAGGGAGAAGGTACGGTTGTTAGGGGGAATGTACAGTGGTGAGCGAGGAGGTGTGGTGAAGAGGGAGGAGGAATAGTGGTGAGGGAGACGGTACAGTGGTGAGGGAGGAGGTAGAGTGGTGAGGCAGGAGGTGTAGTGGTGATGGAGGAGGTACAGTTTTTAAGGGAGGAGGTGTAGTGGTGAGGCAGGAGGTGTAGTGGTGAGGGAGGAGGTACAGTGATGAGTGAAGAGTTGTAGTGGTGAGGGAGGAGGTACAGTGGTGAGGGAGGAGGTACAGTGGTGAACGAGGAAGTATAATGGTGAAGGAGGATGTACAGAGGTGAGGGAGGAGGTGTAGTGATGAGGGAGGAAGTACAGTGGTGAGGGAGGTGTAGTTGTGAGGGAAGAGGTACAGTGGTGAGGGAGGAGGTACAGTGGTTAGGGAGAAGGTACAGTGGTGAGTGAGGGGGTGCAGTGATGAGGGAGGAGGTACAGTTTTTAAGGGAGGAGGTGTAGTGGTGAGGCAGGAGGTGTAGTGGTGAGGGAGGAGGTACAGTGGTGAGGGAGGAGGTGTAGTGGTGAGGGAGGAGGTACAGTGATGAGTGAAGAGTTGTAGTGGTGAGGGAGGAGGTACAGTGGTGAGGGAGGAGGTACGGTGGTGAGCGAGGAAGTATAATGGTGAAGGAGGATGTACTGTGGTGAGGGAGGAGGTACGGTGGTTAGGGAGAAGGTACAGTGGTGAGTGAGGGGGTGCAGTGATGAGGGAGGAGGTACAGTGGTGTGGGAGGATGTACTGTGGTGAGGGAGGAGGTACAGTGGTTAGGGAGAAGGTACAGTGGTGAGTGAGGGGTTGCAGTGATGAGGGAGGAGGTACAGTGGTGTGGGAGGAGGTACAGTGGTAAGGGTGGTGGTACAGTGGTTAGGGAGGCGGTATAGTGGTGAGGGAGGAGGTACAGTGTTGATGGAGGAGGTGCAGTAGAGAGGGAGTATGTACAGTGGTGAGGGAGGAGGTGTAGTGGTGAGGGAGGAGATGTAGTGGTAAGTGAGGAGGTTTAGCGGTGAGGAAGGAGGTTTAGTAGTGAGGGAGGAGGTGCAGTTGTCAGAGAGGAGGTTTAGTGGTGAGGCAGTTGGTGTCGTAGTGATTAAAGAGATGTAGTGGTGAAGGAGGAGGTGCAGTGGTGAAGGAGGAGTTGTAGTGGTGAGGGAGGAGGTGTCGTGGTGAGGGAGGAGGTACAGTGGTGAAGGAGGAGGTACAGTGGTGACGGTGGAGTTACTGTGGATAGGGAGGAGTTGTATTTTTGAGTGAAGAAGTGCAGTAGTGAGGGAGAAGGTACAGTGGTGAGGGAGGAAGTGTAGTGGAGAAGGAGGAGGTGTATTTATGAGAGAGAAATGCAGTGGTGATGGAGGAGGAGTAGTGGTGTGGGAGGAGGTGTAGTGGTGAGGGAGGAGGTACAGTGGTGAGGGAGGAGGTGTAGTGCTGAGAGAGGAGGTATAGTGGTTAGGGTGTAGGTGCAGTGATGAGGGAGGAGATGTAGTGGTTAGGGAGGAGGTATAGTGGTTAGGAAGGAGGTACAGTGGTGAGGGGGGAGGTGTAGTGGTGAGTGAGGAGGTACAGTGGTGAGGGAGGAGGTGTAGTGCTAAGGGAGGAGGTATAGTGGTGATGGAGGAGGTATAGTGGTAATGGAGGATGTGTAATGGTGAGGGAGGAGGTGTAGTGTTGAAGGTGGAGGTTTGGAGGTGAGGGAGGAGGTGTAGTGGTGAGGGACGAGGTACAGTGGTGTGGGAGGAGGTACAGTGGTGAGTGTGGTGGTACAGTGGTTAGGGAGGAGGTGTAGTGGTTAGGGAGGAGGTACAGTGGTGCTGGAGGAGTTGTAGTTGTGAGGAAGGAGGTTTAGTGGTGAGGGAGGTGGTGCAGTTGTCAGGGAGGATGTTTAGTGGTGAGGGAGTTGGTGTCGTAGTGATTAAAGAGATGTAATGGTGAAAGAGGAGGTGTTGTGGTGAGGGGAGAGATGTAGTGGTGATGGAGGAGGTACAGTGGTGAGTGCGGAGGTGTTGTGGTGAAGGAGGATGTACAGTGGTGAGGGAGGAGGTGTACTGCTGAGGGAGGAGGTACAGTGGTGAGGGAGGAGTTGTAGTTGTGAGGGAGGAGCTGTAGTGGTGAGGGAGGAGGTACAGTGGTGAGGGAGGAGTTGTAGTGGTGAGGGAGGAGGTGTAGTGTTTAGAGAGGAGGTAGAGTGGTGAGGGACGATGTGTAATGGTGAAGTAGGAGGTACAGTGGTGAGGGAGGAGGTACAGTGGTGAGGGAGGCGGTACAGTGGTGAGGGATGAGGTACAGTGCTGAGTGAAGAGTTGTAGTGGTGAGGGAGGAGGTACGGTGGTGAGCGAGGAAGTGTAATGGTGAAGGAGGATGTACAGTGGTGAGGGAGGAGGTGTAGTGATGAGGGAGGAAGTACAGTGGTGAGGGAGGTGTAGTTGTGAGGCAGGATGTGTAATGGTGAGGAAGGAGGTGTGGTGCTGAGGGAGGAGGTACAGTGGTGAAGGACGAGTTGTAGTGGTGAGGGAGGAGGTAGGGTGGTGAGGGAGGTGTAGTTGTGAGGGAAGAGGTACAGTGGTGACGGAGGAGGTATGGTGGTTAGGGAGAAGGTACAGTGGTGAGCGAGGGGTTGCAGTGATGAGGGAGGAGGTACAGTGGTGTGGGAGGAGGTACAGTGGTGAGGGTGGTGGTACAGTGGTTAGGGAGGCGGTATAGTGGTGAGGAAGGAGGTACAGTGTTGAGGGAGGAGGTGCAGTGGAGAAAGAGTATGTACAGTGGTGAGGGAGGAGGTGTAGTGGTGAGGGAGGAGATGTAGTGGTGAGTGAGGAGGTTTAGCGGTGAGGAAGAAGGTTTAGTAGTGAGGGAGGAGGTGCAGTTGTCAGAGAGGAGGTTTAGTGGTGAGGCAGTTGGTGTCGTAGTGATTAAAGAGATGTAGTGGTGAAGGAGGAGGTGTAGTGGTGAAGGAGGAGTTGTAGTGGTGAGGGAGGAGGTGTAGTGGTGTGTGAGGAGATGTAGTGGTGTGGGAGCAGGTGTAGTGGTGAGGGAGGAGGTACAGTGGTGAAGGAGGAGTTGTAGTGGTGAGGGAGGAGGTGTAGTGGTGAGGGAGTAGGTGTAGTGGTGAGGGAGGAGTTACAGTGGTGAGGGTGGAGGTACAGTGGTGAAGGAGGAGGTACAGTGGTGAGGGTGGAGTTACAGTGGATAGGGAGGAGTTGTATTTTTGAGTGAAGAGGTGCAGTAGTGAGGGAGAAGGTACAGTGGTGAGGGAGGAAGTGTAGTGGAGAAGGAGGAGGTGTATTTATGAGAGAGAAATGCAGTGGTGATGGAGGAGGAGTAGTGGTGTGGGAGGAGGTGTAGTGGTGAGGGAGGCAGCACAGTGCTGAGGGAGGAGGTGTAGTGCTGAGAGAGGAGGTGTGGTGGTTAGGGAGGAGGTACAGTGGTGAGGGAGGACATGTAGTGCTGAGGGAGGAGGTATAGTGGTTAGGAAGGAGGTACAGTGGTGAGGGGGGAGGTGTAGTGGTGAGTGAGGAGGTACAGTGGTGCGGGAGGAGGTGTAGTGCTAAGGGAGGAGGTATAGTGGTGAAGGAGGAGGTATAGTGGTAATGGAGGATGTGTAATGGTGAGGGAGGAGGTGTAGTGTTGAAGGAGGAGGTTCAGTGGTGAGGGAGGAGGTTTAGTGGTGAGGGAGGATGTGTAGTGGTGAGGGTGGTGGTACAGTGGTTAGGGAGGAGGTGTAGTGGTGAGGGAGGAGATACAGTGGTGAGGGAGGAGGTGCAGTTGTCAGGGAGGAGATTTAGTGGTGAGGGAGTTGGTGTCGTAGTGATTAAAGAGATGTAGTGGTGAAGGAGGAGGTGTAGTTGTGAAGGAGGAGTTGTAGTGGTGAGGAAGGAGATGTAGTGGTGAGTGAGGAGGTGTAGTGGTGAAGGAGGAAGTACAATGGTGAGCCAGGAGGTGTAGTGGTGAGGGAGGAGGTACAGTGATGAGTGAAGAGTTGTAGTGGTGAGGGAGGAGGTACAGTGGTGAGGGAGGAGGTACGGTGGTGAGCGAGGAAGTATAATGGTGAAGGAGGATGTACAGTGGTGAGGGAGGAGGTGTAGTGATGAGGGAGGAGGTAGGGTGGTGAGGGAGGTGTAGTTGTGAGGGAAGAGGTACAGTGCTGAGGGAGGAGGTACGGTGGTTAGGGTGAAGGTACAGTGGTGAGTGAGGGGGTGCAGTGATGAGGGAGGAGGTACAGTGGTGTGGGAGGAGGTACAGTGGTAAGGGTGGTGGTACAGTGGTTAGGGAGGCGGTATAGTGGTGAGGGAGGAGGTACAGTGTTGATGGAGGAGGTGCAGTGGAGAGGGAGTATGTACAGTGGTGAGGGAGGAGGTGTAGTGGTGAGGGAGGAGATGTAGTGGTAAGTGAGGAGGTTTAGCGGTGAGGAAGGAGGTTTAGTAGTGAGGGAGGAGGTGCAGTTGTCAGAGAGGAGGTTTAGTGGTGAGGCAGTTGGTGTCGTAGTGATTAAAGAGATGTAGTGGTGAAGGAGGAGGTGTAGTGGTGAAGGAGGAGTTGTAGTGGTGAGGGAGGAGGTTTAGTGGTGAGGGAGTAGGTGTAGTGGTGAGGGAGGAGTTACAGTGGTGAAGGAGGAGGTACAGTGGTGAGAGTGGAGTTACTGTGGATAGGGAGGAGTTGTATTTTTGAGTGAAGAGGTGCAGTAGTGAGGGAGAAGGTACAGTGGTGAGGGAGGAAGTGTAGTGGAGAAGGAGGAGGTGTATTTATGAGAGAGAAATGCAGTGGTGATGGAGGAGGAGTAGTGGTGTGGGAGGAGGTGTAGTGGGTGAGGGAGGAAGTACAGTGGTGAGGGAGGAGGTGTAGTGCTGAGAGAGGAGGTATAGTGGTTAGGGTGTAGGTGCAGTGATGAGGGAGGAGATGTAGTGGTTAGGGAGGAGGTACAGTGGTGAGGGTGGAGGTACAGTGGTGAGGGAGGAGGTGCAGTGGAGAAAGAGTATGTACAGTGGTGAGGGAGGAGGTGTAGTGGTGAGGGAGGAGATGTAGTGGTGAGTGAGGAGGTTTAGCGGTGAGGAAGGAGGTTTAGTAGTGAGGGAGGAGGTGCAGTTGTCAGAGAGGAGGTTTAGTGGTGAGGCAGTTGGTGTCATAGTGATTAAAGAGATGTAGTGGTGAAGGAGGAGGTGTAGTGGTGAAGGAGGAGTTGTAGTGGTGAGGGAGGAGGTGTAGTGGTGTGGGAGGAGATGTAGTGGTGTGGGAGCAGGTGTAGTGGTGAGGGAGGAGGTACAGTGGTGAAGGAGGAGTTGTAGTGGTGAGGGAGGAGGTGCAGTGGTGAGGGAGTAGGTGTAGTGGTGAGAGAGGAGTTACAGTGGTGAGGGTGGAGGTACAGTGGTGAGGGAGGAGGTGTAGTGGTGAGGGAGGAGGTACAGTGGTGAAGGAGGAGGTACAGTGGATAGGGAGGAGTTGTATTTTTGAGTGAAGAGGTGCAGTAGTGAGGGAGAAGGTACAGTGGTGAGGGAGGAAGTGTAGTGGAGAAGGAGGAGGTGTATTTATGAGAGAGAAATGCAGTGGTGATGGAGGAGGAGTAGTGGTGTGCGAGGAGGTGTAGTGGTGAGGGAGGCAGCACAGTGCTGAGGGAGGACATGTAGTGCTGAGGGAGGAGGTATAGTGATTAGGAAGGAGGTACAGTGGTGAGGGGGGAGGTGTAGTGGTGAGTGAGGAGGTACAGTGGTGCGGGAGGAGGTGTAGTGCTAAGGGAGGAGGTATAGTGGTGATGGAGGAGGTATAGTGGTGAGGGAGGACATGTAGTGCTGAGGGAGGAGGTATAGTGGTTAGGGAGGATGTACAGTGGTGAGGGGGGAGGTGTAGTGGTGAGTGAGGAGGTACAGTGGTGAGGGAGGAGGTGTAGTGCTAAGGGAGGAGGTATAGTGGTGAAGGAAGAGGTATAGTGGTAATGGAGGATGTGTAATGGTGAGGGAGGAGGTGTAGTGTTGAAGGAGGAGGTTCAGTGGTGAGGGAGGAGGTTTAGTGGTGAGGGAGGATGTGTAGTGGTGAGGGACGAGGTACAGTGATGAGGGAGGAGGTACAGTGGTGAGGGTGGTGGTACAGTGGTTAGGGAGGAGGTGTAGTGGTGAGGGAGGAGATACAGTGGTGAGGGAGGAGGTGCAGTTGTCAGGGAGGAGATTTAGTGGTGAGGGAGTTGGTGTCTTAGTGATTAAAGAGATGTAGTGGTGAAGGAGGAGGTGTAGTTGTGAAGGAGGAGTTGTAGTGGTGAGGAAGGAGATGTAGTGGTGAGTGAGGAGGTGTAGTGGTGAAGGAGGAAGTACAATGGTGAGCCAGGAGGTGTAGTGATGAGGGAGGAGGTAGAGTGGTGAGGGAGGTGTTTTGGTGAGGGAAGAGGTGCTGTGGTAAGGGAGGAGGTGTAGTGGTGAGGAAGAAGGTACGGTTGTTAGGGGGAATATACAGTGGTGAGCGAGGAGGTGTGGTGAGAGGGAGGAGGAATAGTGGTGAGGGAGGCGGTACAGTGGTGAGGGAGGAGGTAGAGTGGTGAGGCAGGAGGTGTAGTGGTGATGGAGGAGGTACAGTTTTTAAGGGAGGAGGTGTAGTGGTGAGGCAGGAGGTGTAGTGGTGAGGGCGGAGGTGTAGTGGTGAGGGAGGAGGTACAGTGGATGAGTGAAGAGTTGTAGTGGTGAGGGAGGAGGTACAGTGGTGAGGGAGGAGGTACGGTGGTGAGCGAGGAAGTATAATGGTGAAGGAGGAGGTACAGTGGTGAGGGAGGAGGTACAGTGGTTAGGGAGAAGGTACAGTGGTGAGTGAGGGGGTGTAGTGATGAGGGAGGAGGTACAGTGGTGTGGGAGGAGGTACAGTGGTAAGGGTGGTGGTACAGTGGTTAGGGAGGCGGTATAGTGGTGAGGGAGGAGGTACAGTGTTGATGGAGGAGGTGCCGTGGAGAGGGAGTATGTACAGTGGTGAGGGAGGAGGTGTAGTGGTGAGGGAGGAGATGTAGTGGTAAGTGAGGAGGTTTAGCGGTGAGGAAGGAGGTTTAGTAGTGAGGGAGGAGGTGCAGTTGTCAGAGAGGAGGTTTACTGGTGAGGCAGTTGGTGTCGTAGTGATTAAAGAGATGTAGTGGTGAAGGAGGAGGTGTAGTGGTGAAGGAGGAGTTGTAGTGGTGAGGGAGGGTACAGTGTGAGGGTGGAGGTACAGTGCTGAGGGAGGAGGTGTAGTGGTTAGGAAGGAGGTACAGTGGTGAGGGGGGAGTGTAGTGGTGAGTGAGGAGGTACAGTGGTGAGGGAGGAGGTGTAGTGCTAAGGGAGGAGGTATAGTGGTGATGGAGGAGGTATAGTGGTAATGGAGGATGTGTAATGGTGAGGGAGGAGGTGTAGTGTTGAAGGAGGAGGTTTAGTGGTGAGGGAGGAGGTGTAGTGGTGAGGGACGAGGTACAGTGATGAGTGAGGAGGTACAGTGGTGAGGGTGGTGGTACAGTGGTTAGGGAGGAGGTGTAGTGGTGAGGGAGGAGGTACAGTGGTGAGGGAGGAGTTGTAGTTGTGAGGGAGGAGGTTTAGTGGTGAGGGAGTTGGTGTCGTAGTGATTAAAGAGATGTAATGGTGAAAGAGGAGGTGTTGTGGTGAGGGGAGAGATGTAGTGGTGATGGAGGAGGTACAGTGGTGAGTGCGGAGGTGTTGTGGTGAAGAAGGATGTACAGTGGTGAGGGAGGAGGTGTACTGCTGAGGGAGGAGGTACAGTGGTGAGGGAGGAGTTGTAGTTGTGAGGGAGGAGGTGTAGTGGTGAGGGAGGAGGTGTAGTGGTGAGGGAGGAGTTGTAGTGGTGAGGGAGGATGTGTAGTGTTTAGAGAGGTGGTAGAGTGGTGAGGGACGATGTGTAATGGTGAAGAAGGAGGTACAGTGGTGAGGGAGGAGGTACAGTGGTGAGGGAGGCGGTACGGTGGTGTGGGATGCGGTACAGTGCTGAGTGAAGAGTTGTAGTGGTGAGGGAGGAGGTACGGTGGTGAGCGAGGAAGTGTAATGGTGAAGGAGGATGTACAGTGGTGAGGGAGGAGGTGTAGTGATGAGGGAGGAAGTACAGTGATGAGGGAGGTGTAGTTGTGAGGCAGGATGTGTAGTGGTGAGGAAGGAGGTGTAGTGCTGAGGGAGGAGGTACAGTGGTGAGGGACGAGTTGTAGTGGTGAGGGAGGAGGTAGGGTGGTGAGGGAGGTGTAGTTGTGAGGGAAGAGGTACAGTGCTGAGGGAGGAGGTATGGTGGTTAGGGAGAATGTACAGTGCTGAGTGAGGTGTTGCAGTGATGAGGGAGGAGGTACAGTGGTGTGGGAGGAGATACAGTGGTGAGGGAGGAGGTACGGTGGTTAGGGAGAATGTACAGTGGTGAGCGAGGTGTTGCAGTGATGAGGGAGGAGGTACAGTGGTGTGGGAGGAGATACAGTGGTGAGGGAGGAGGTACGGTGGTTAGGGAGAAGGTACAGTGGTGAGTGAGGGGGTGTAGTGATGAGGGAGGAGGTACAGTGGTGTGGGAGGAGGTACAGTGGTGAGGGTGGTGGTACAGTGGTTAGGGAGGCGGTATAGTGGTGAGGAAGGAGGTACAGTGTTGAGGGAGGAGGTGCAGTGGAGAAGGAGTATGTACAGTGGTGAGGGAGGAGGTGTAGTGGTGAGGGAGGAGATGTAGTGGTGAGTGAGGAGGTTTAGCGGTGAGGAAGGAGGTTTAGTGGTGAGGGAGGAGGTGCAGTTGTCAGGGCGGAGGTTTAGTGGTGAGGCAGTTGGTGTCGTAGTGATTAAAGAGATGTAGTGGTGAAGGAGGAGGTGTAGTGGTGAAGGAGGAGTTGTAGTGGTGAGGGAGGAGGTGTAGTGGTAAGGGAGGAGATGTAGTGGTGAGTGAGGAGGTTTAGCGGTGAGGAAGGAGGTTTAGTGGTGAGGGAGGAGGTGCAGTTGTCAGGGCGGAGGTTTAGTGGTGAGGCAGTTGGTGTCGTAGTGATTAAAGAGATGTAGTGGTGAAGGAGGAGGTGTAGTGGTGAAGGAGGAGTTGTAGTGGTGAGGGAGGAGGTGTAGTGGTGTGCGAGGAGATGTAGTGGTGTGGGAGCAGGTGTAGTGGTGAGGGAGGAGGTACAGTGGTGAGGGTGGAGGTACAGTGGTGAGGGAGGAGGTGTAGTGGTGAGGGAGGAGGTACAGTGGTGAAGGAGGAGGTACAGTGGTGAGGGTGGAGTTACAGTGGATAGGGAGGAGTTGCATTTTTGAGTGAAGAGGTGCAGTACTGAGGGAGAAGGTACAGTGGTGAGGGAGGAAGTGTTGTGGTGAAGGAGGAGGTGTATTTATGAGAGAGAAATGCAGTGGTGATGGAGGAGGAGTAGTGGTGTGGGAGGAGGTGTAGTGGTGAGGGTGGCAGCACAGTGCTGAGGGAGGAGATGTAGTGCTGAGAGAGGAGGTATAGTGGTTAGGGAGTAGGTGCAGTGGTGAGGGAGGAGGTGTAGTGGTTAGGGAGGAGGTACAGTGGTGAGGGAGGACATGTAGTGATGAGGGAGGAGGTATAGTGGTTAGGAAGGAGGTACAGTGGTGAGGGGGGAGGTTTAGTGGTGAGTGAGGAGGTACAGTGGTGAGGGAGGAGGTGTAGTGCTTAGGGAGGAGGTATAGTGGTGATGGAGGAGGTACAGTGGTAATGGAGGATGTGTAATGGTGAGGGAGGAGGTTTAGTGTTGAAGGAGGAGGTTTAGAGGTGAGGGAGGAGGTGTAGTGGTGAGGGACGAGGTACAGTGATGAGGGAGGAGGTACAGTGGTGAGGGTGGTGGTACAGTGGTTAGGGAGGAGGTGTAGTGGTGAGGGAGGAGGTACAGTGGTGCTGGAGGAGTTGTAGTTGTGAGGAAGGAGGTTTAGTGGTGAGGGAGGTGGTGCAGTTGTCAGGGAGGATGTTTAGTGGTGAGGGAGTTGGTGTCGTAGTGATTAAAGAGATGTAATGGTGAAAGAGGAGGTGTTGTGGTGAGGGGAGAGATGTAGTGGTGATGGAGGAGGTACAGTGGTGAGTGCGGAGGTGTTGTGGTGAAGGAGGATGTACAGTGGTGAGGGAGGAGGTGTACTGCTGAGGGAGGAGGTACAGTTGTGAGGGAGGAGTTGTAGTTGTGAGGGAGGAGCTGTAGTGGTGAGGGAGGAGGTACAGTGGTGAGGGAGGAGTTGTAGTGGTGAGGGAGGAGGTGTAGTGTTTAGAGAGGAGGTAGAGTGGTGAGGGACGATGTGTAATGGTGAAGAAGGAGGTACAGTGGTGAGGGAGGCGGTACAGTGGTGAGGGATGAGGTACAGTGCTGAGTGAAGAGTTGTAGTGGTGAGGGAGGAGGTACGGTGGTGAGCGAGGAAGTGTAATGGTGAAGGAGGATGTACAGTGGTGAGGGAGGAGGTGTAGTGATGAGGGAGGAAGTACAGTGGTGAGGGAGGTGTAGTTGTGAGGCAGGATGTGTAGTGGTGAGGAAGGAGGTGTGGTGCTGAGGGAGGAGGTACAGTGGTGAAGGACGAGTTGTAGTGGTGAGGGAGGAGGTAGGGTGGTGAGGGAGGTGTAGTTGTGAGGGAAGAGGTACAGTGGTGACGGAGGAGGTATGGTGGTTAGGGAGAAGGTACAGTGGTGAGCGAGGGGTTGCAGTGATGAGGGAGGAGGTACAGTGGTGTGGGAGGAGGTACAGTGGTGAGGGTGGTGGTACAGTGGTTAGGGAGGCGGTATAGTGGTGAGGAAGGAGGTACAGTGTTGAGGGAGGAGGTGCAGTGGAGAAAGAGTATGTACAGTGGTGAGGGAGGAGGTGTAGTGGTGAGGGAGGAGATGTAGTGGTGAGTGAGGAGGTTTAGCGGTGAGGAAGAAGGTTTAGTAGTGAGGGAGGAGGTGCAGTTGTCAGAGAGGAGGTTTAGTGGTGAGGCAGTTGGTGTCGTAGTGATTAAAGAGATGTAGTGGTGAAGGAGGAGGTGTAGTGGTGAAGGAGGAGTTGTAGTGGTGAGGGAGGAGGTGTAGTGGTGTGGGAGGAGATGTAGTGGTGTGGGAGCAGGTGTAGTGGTGAGGGAGGAGGTACAGTGGTGAAGGAGGAGTTGTAGTGGTGAGGGAGGAGGTGTAGTGGTGAGGGAGTAGGTGTAGTGGTGAGGGAGGAGTTACAGTGGTGAGGGTGGAGGTACAGTGGTGAGGGAGGAGGTGTAGTGGTGAGGGAGGAGGTACAGTGGTGAAGGAGGAGGTACAGTGGTGAGGGTGGAGTTACAGTGGATAGGGAGGAGTTGTATTCTTGAGTGAAGAGGTGCAGTAGTGAGGGAGAAGGTACAGTGGTGAGGGAGGAAGTGTAGTGGAGAAGGAGGAGGTGTATTTATGAGAGAGAAATGCAGTGGTGATGGAGGAGGAGTAGTGGTGTGGGAGGAGGTGTAGTGGTGAGGGAGGAAGTACAGTGGTGAGGGAGGAGGTGTAGTGCTGAGAGAGGAGGTATAGTGGTTAGGGTGTAGGTGCAGTGATGAGGGAGGAGATGTAGTGGTTAGGGAGGAGGTACAGTGGTGAGGGTGGAGGTACAGTGGTGAGGGAGGAGGTGCAGTGGAGAAAGAGTATGTACAGTGGTGAGGGAGGAGGTGCAGTGGTGAGGGAGGAGATGTAGTGGTGAGTGAGGAGGTTTAGCGGTGAGGAAGGAGGTTTAGTAGTGAGGGAGGAGGTGCAGTGGAGAAAGAGTATGTACAGTGGTGATGGAGGAGGAGTAGTGGTGTGGGAGGAGGTGTAGTGGTGAGGGAGGCAGCACAGTGCTGAGGGAGGAGGTGTAGTGCTGAGAGAGGAGGTGTAGTGGTTAGGGAGGAGGTACAGTGGTGAGGGAGGACATGTAGTGCTGAGGGAGGAGGTATAGTGGTTAGGAAGGAGGTACAGTGGTGAGGGGGGAGGTGTAGTGGTGAGTGAGGAGGTACAGTGGTGCGGGAGGAGGTGTAGTGCTAAGGGAGGAGGTATAGTGGTGAAAGAGGAGTTATAGTGGTAATGGAGGATGTGTAATGGTGAGGGAGGAGGTGTAGTGTTGAAGGAGGAGGTTCAGTGGTGAGGGAGGAGGTTTAGTGGTGAGGGAGGATGTGTAGTGGTGAAGGACGAGGTACAGTGATGAGGGAGGAGGTACAGTGGTGAGGGTGGTGGTACAGTGGTTAGGGAGGAGGTGTAGTGGTGAGGGAGGAGATACAGTGGTGAGGGAGGAGGTGCAGTTGTCAGGGAGGAGGTTTAGTGGTGAGGGAGTTGGTGTCGTAGTGATTAAAGAGATGTAGTGGTGAAGGAGGAGGTGTAGTTGTGAAGGAGGAGTTGTAGTGGTGAGGAAGGAGATGTAGTGGTGAGTGAGGAGGTGTAGTGGTGAAGGAGGAAGTACAATGGTGAGCCAGGAGGTGTAGTGATGAGGGAGGAGGTAGAGTGGTGAGGGAGGTGTTTTGGTGAGGGAAGTGGTGCAGTGGTAAGGGAGGAGGTGTAGTGGTGAGGGAGAAGGTATGGTTGTTAGGGGGAATATACAGTGGTGAGCGAGGAGGTGTGGTGAAGAGGGAGGAGGAATAGTGCTGAGGGAGGAGGTATAGTGGTTAGGAAGGAGGTACAGTGGTGAGGGGGGAGGTGTAGTGGTGAGTGAGGAGGTACAGTGGTGCGGGAGGAGGTGTAGTGCTAAGGGAGGAGGTATAGTGGTGAAGGAGGAGGTATAGTGGTAATGGAGGATGTGTAATGGTGAGGGAGGAGGTGTAGTGTTGAAGGAGGAGGTTCAGTGGTGAGGGAGGAGGTTTAGTGGTGAGGGAGGATGTGTAGTGGTGAGGGACGAGGTACAGTGATGAGGGAGGAGGTACAGTGGTGAGGGTGGTGGTACAGTTGTTAGGGAGGAGGTGTAGTGGTGAGGGAGGAGATACAGTGGTGAGGGAGGAGGTGCAGTTGTCAGGGAGGAGATTTAGTGGTGAGGGAGTTGGTGTCGTAGTGATTAAAGAGATGTAGTGGTGAAGGAGGAGGTGTAGTTGTGAAGGAGGAGTTGTAGTGGTGAGGAAGGAGATGTAGTGGTGAGTGAGGAGGTGTAGTGGTGAAGGAGGAAGTACAATGGTGAGCCAGGAGGTGTAGTGATGAGGGAGGAGGTAGAGTGGTGAGGGAGGTGTTTTGGTGAGGGAAGAGGTGCAGTGGTAAGGGAGGAGGTGTAGTGGTGAGGGAGAAGGTACGGTTGTTAGGGGGAATATACAGTGGTGAGCGAGGAGGTGTGGTGAAGAGGGAGGAGGAATAGTGGTGAGGGAGGCGGTACAGTGGTGAGGGAGGAGGTAGAGTGGTGAGGCAGGAGGTGTAGTGGTGATGGAGGAGGTACAGTTTTTAAGGGAGGAGGTGTAGTGGTGAGGCAGGAGGTGTAGTGGTGAGGGAGGAGGTGTAGTGGTGAGGGAGGAGGTACAGTGATGAGTGAAGAGTTGTAGTGGTGAGGGAGGAGGTACAGTGGTGAGGGAGGAGGTACGGTGGTGAGCGAGGAAGTATAATGGTGAAGGAGGATGTACTGTGGTGAGGGAGGAGGTACAGTGGTTAGGGAGAAGGTACAGTGGTGAGTGAGGGGGTGCAGTGATGAGGGAGGAGGTACAGTGGTGTGGGAGGAGGTACAGTGGTAAGGGTGGTGGTACAGTGGTTAGGGAGGCGGTATAGTGGTGAGGGAGGAGGTACAGTGTTGATGGAGGAGGTGCCGTGGAGAGGGAGTATGTACAGTGGTGAGGGAGGAGGTGTAGTGGTGAGGGAGGAGATGTAGTGGTAAGTGAGGAGGTTTAGCGGTGAGGAAGGAGGTTTAGTAGTGAGGGAGGAGGTGCAGTTGTCAGAGAGGAGGTTTACTGGTGAGGCAGTTGGTGTCGTAGTGATTAAAGAGATGTAGTGGTGAAGGAGGAGGTGTAGTGGTGAAGGAGGAGTTGTAGTGGTGAGGGAGGAGGTTTAGTGGTGAGGGAGTAGGTGTAGTGGTGAGGGAGGAGGTACAGTGGTGAAGGAGGAGGTACAGTGGTGAGGCAGGAGGCGTAGTGGTGAGGGAGGAGGTACAGTGGTGAGGGTGGAGGTACAGTGGTGAGAGAGGAGGTGTAGTGGTTAGGAAGGAGGTACAGTGGTGAGGGGGGAGGTGTAGTGGTGAGTGAGGAGGTACAGTGCTAAGGGAGGAGGTACAGTGGTGAAGGAGGAGGTACAGTGGTGAGGGTGGAGTTACAGTGGATAGGGAGGCGTTGTATTTTTGAGTGAAGAGGTGCAGTAGTGAGGGAGAAGGTACAGTGGTGAGGGAGGAAGTGTAGTGGAGAAGGAGGAGGTGTATTTATGAGAGAGAAATGCAGTGGTGATGGAGGAGGAGTAGTGGTGTGGGAGGAGGTGTAGTGGTGAGGGAGGAAGTACAGTGGTGAGGGAGGAGGTGTAGTGCTGAGAGAGGAGGTATAGTGGTTAGGGTGTAGGTGCAGTGATGAGGGAGGAGATGTAGTGGTTAGGGAGGAGGTACAGTGGTGAGGGAGGACATGTAGTGCTGAGGGAGGAGGTATAGTGGTTAGGAAGGAGGTACAGTGGTGAGGGGGGAGGTGTAGTGGTGAGTGAGGAGGTACAGTGGTGAGGGAGGAGGTGTAGTGCTAAGGGAGGAGGTATAGTGGTGATGGAGGAGGTATAGTGGTAATGGAGGATGTGTAATGGTGAGGGAGGAGGTGTAGTGTTGAAGGAGGAGGTTTAGTGGTGAGGGAGGAGGTGTAGTGGTGAGGGACGAGGTACAGTGATGAGGGAGGAGGTACAGTGGTGAGGGTGGTGGTACAGTGGTTAGGGAGGAGGTGTAGTGGTGAGGGAGGAGGTACAGTGGTGAGGGAGGAGTTGTAGTTGTGAGGGAGGAGGTTTAGTGGTGAGGGAGGTGGTGCAGTTGTCAGGGAGGATGTTTAGTGGTGAGGGAGTTGGTGTCGTAGTGATTAAAGAGATGTAATGGTGAAAGAGGAGGTGTTGTGGTGAGGGGAGAGATGTAGTGGTGATGGAGGAGGTACAGTGGTGAGTGCGGAGGTGTTGTGGTGAAGGAGGATGTACAGTGGTGAGGGAGGAGGTGTACTGCTGAGGGAGGAGGTACAGTGGTGAGGGAGGAGTTGTAGTTGTGAGGGAGGAGGTGTAGTGGTGAGGGAGGAGGTACAGTGGTGAGGGAGGAGTTGTAGTGGTGAGGGAGGATGTGTAGTGTTTAGAGAGGTGGTAGAGTGGTGAGGGACGATGTGTAATGGTGAAGTAGGAGGTACAGTGGTGAGGGAGGAGGTACAGTGGTGAGGGAGGCAGTACGGTGGTGTGGGATGCGGTACAGTGCTGAGTGAAGAGTTGTAGTGGTGAGGGAGGAGGTACGGTGGTGAGCGAGGAAGTGTAATGGTGAAGGAGGATGTACAGTGGTGAGGGAGGAGGTGTAGTGATGAGGGAGGAAGTACAGTGATGAGGGAGGTGTAGTTGTGAGGCAGGATGTGTAGTGGTGAGGAAGGAGGTGTAGTGCTGAGGGAGGAGGTACAGTGGTGAGGGACGAGTTGTAGTGGTGAGGGAGGAGGTAGGGTGGTGAGGGAGGTGTAGTTGTGAGGGAAGAGGTACAGTGGTGAGGGAGGAGGTATGGTGGTTAGGGAGAATGTACAGTGGTGAGCGAGGTGTTGCAGTGATGAGGGAGGAGGTACAGTGGTGTGGGAGGAGATACAGTGGTGAGGGAGGAGGTACGGTGGTTAGGGAGAAGGTACAGTGGTGAGTGAGGGGGTGTAGTGATGAGGGAGGAGGTACAGTGGTGTGGGAGGAGGTACAGTGGTGAGGGTGGTGGTACAGTGGTTAGGGAGGCGGTATAGTGGTGAGGAAGGAGGTACAGTGTTGAGGGAGGAGGTGCAGTGGAGAAGGAGTATGTACAGTGGTGAGGGAGGAGGTGTAGTGGTGAGGGAGGAGATGTAGTGGTGAGTGAGGAGGTTTAGCGGTGAGGAAGGAGGTTTAGTGGTGAGGGAGGAGGTGCAGTTGTCAGGGCGGAGGTTTAGTGGTGAGGCAGTTGGTGTCGTAGTGATTAAAGAGATGTAGTGGTGAAGGAGGAGGTGTAGTGGTGAAGGAGGAGTTGTAGTGGTGAGGGAGGAGGTGTAGTGGTGTGCGAGGAGATGTAGTGGTGTGGGAGCAGGTGTAGTGGTGAGGGAGGAGGTACAGTGGTGAGGGTGGAGGTACAGTGGTGAGGGAGGAGGTGTAGTGGTGAGGGAGGAGGTACAGTGGTGAAGGAGGAGGTACAGTGGTGAGGGTGGAGTTACAGTGGATAGGGAGGAGTTGCATTTTTGAGTGAAGAGGTGCAGTAGTGAGGGAGAAGGTACAGTGGTGAGGGAGGAAGTTTAGTGGTGAAGGAGGAGGTGTATTTATGAGAGAGAAATGCAGTGGTGATGGAGGAGGAGTAGTGGTGTGGGAGGAGGTGTAGTGGTGAGGGTGGCAGCACAGTGCTGAGGGAGGAGATGTAGTGCTGAGAGAGGAGGTATAGTGGTTAGGGAGTAGGTGCAGTGGTGAGGGAGGAGGTGTAGTGGTTAGGGAGGAGGTACAGTGGTGAGGGAGGACATGTCGTGATGAGGGAGGAGGTATAGTGGTTAGGAAGGAGGTACAGTGGTGAGGGGGGAGGTTTAGTGGTGAGTGAGGAGGTACAGTGGTGCGGGAGGAGGTGTAGTGTTAAGGGAGGAGGTATAGTGGTGAAGGAGGGGGTATAGTGGTAATGGAGGATGTGTAATGGTGAGGGAGGAGGTGTAGTGTTGAAGGAGGAGGTTCAGTGGTGAGGGAGGAGGTTTAGTGGTGAGGGAGGATGTGTAGTGGTGAGGGACGAGGTACAGTGATGAGGGAGAAGGTACAGTGGTGAGGGTTGTGGTACAGTGGTTAGGGAGGAGGTGTAGTGGTGAGGGAGGAGGTACAGTGCTGAGGGAGGAGGTGCAGTTGTCAGGGAGGAGATTTAGTGGTGAGGGAGTTGGTGTCGTAGTGATTAAAGAGATGTAGTGGTGAAGGAGGAGGTGTAGTTGTGAAGGAGGAGTTGTAGTGGTGAGTGAGGAGATGTAGTGGTGAGTGAGGAGGTGTAGTGGTGAAGGAGGAAGTACAGTGGTGAGCCAGGAGGTGTAGTGATGAGGGAGGAGGTAGAGTGGTGAGGGAGAAGGTACGGTTGTTAGGGGGAATGTACAGTAGTGAGCGAGGAGGTGTGGTGAAGAGGGAGGAGGAATAGTGGTGAGGGAGACTGTACAGTGGTGAGGGAGGAGGTAGAGTGGTGAGGCAGGAGGTGTAGTGGTGATGGAGGAGGTACAGTTTTTAAGGGAGGAGGTGTAGTGGTGAGGCAGGAGTTGTAGTGGTGAGGGAGGAGGTAGTGTGGTGAGGGTGGTGTAGTTGTGAGGGAAGAGGTACAGTGGTGAGGGAGGAGGTATGGTGGTTAGGGAGAAGGTACAGTGATGAGCGAGGGGGTGCAGTGATGAGGGAGGAGGTACAGTGGTGTGGGAGGAGGTACAGTGGTGAGGGAGGAGGTACAGTGTTGAGGGAGGAGGTGCAGTGGAGAGGGAGTATATACAGTGGTGAGGGTGGAGGTGTAGTGGTGAGGGAGGAGATGTAGTGGTGAGTGAGGAGGTTTAGTGGTGAGGAAGGAGGTTTAGTGTTGAGGGAGGAGGTGCAGTTGTCAGGGAGGAGGTTTAGTGGTGAGGCAGTTGGTGCCGTAGTGATTAAAGAGATGTAGTGGTGAAGGAGGAGGTGTAGTGGTGAAGGAGGAGTTGTAGTGGTGAGGGAGGAGATGTAGTGGTGAGTGAGGAGGTGTAGTGGTGAGGGAGGAAGTACAGTGGTGAGCAAGGAGGTGTGGTGATGAGGGAGGAGGAATAGTGGTGAGGGTGGCGGTACAGTGGTGAGGGAGGAGGTACAGTGTTGAGGGAGGAAGTGCAGTGGTGAGGGAGGAGGTAGAGTGGTGAGGCAGGAGGTGTAGTGGTGATGGAGGAGGTACAGTTTTTAAGGGAGAAGGTGTAGTGGTGAGGCAGGAGGTGTAGTGGTGAGGGAGGAGGTGTAGTGGTGAGGGAGGTGGTACAGTGGTGAGGGAGGAGGTACAGTGGTGAGTGAACAGCTGTAGTGTTGAGGGAGGAGGTGCAGTGGTGAGGGAGGAGGTACAGTGGTGAGGCAGGAGGTGTAGTGGTGATGGAGGAGGTACAGTTTTTAAGGGAGGAGGTGTAGTGCTGAGGGAGGAGGTTAGTGCTGAGGGAGGAGTTACAGTGGTGAGGGACGTGTTGTAGTGGTGCGGGAGGAGGTACAGTGGTGAGGGAGGAGGTACAGTGGTGAGGGTGGATTTACAGTGGATAGGGAGGAGTTGTATTGGTGAGTGAAGAGGTGCAGTAGTGAGGGAGAAGGTACAGTGGTGAGGGAGGAGGTGTAGTGGTGAAGGAGGAGGTTAATTATGAGGGAGAAATGCAGTGGTGATGGAGGAGGAGTAGTGGTGTGGGAGGATGTAAGGTGGTTAGGGAGAAGGTACAATGGTGAGTGAGGGGGTGTAGTGATGAGGGAGGAGGTACAGTGGTGTAGGAGGAGTACAGTGGTGAGGGTGGTGGTACAGTGGTTAGGGAGGCGGTATAGTGGTGAGGGAGGAGGTACAGTGTTGAGGGAGGAGGTGCAGTGGAGAGGGAGTATGTACAGTGGTAAGGGAGGAGGTGTAGTGATGAGGGAGGAGATGTAGTGGTGAGTGAGGAGGTTTAGTGGTGAGGAAGGAGGTTTAGAGGTAAGGGAGGAGGTGCAGTTGTCAGGGAGGAGGTTTGGTGGTGAGGGAGCTGGTGTCGTTGTGATTAAAGAGATGTAGTGGGGAAGGAGGAGGTGTAGTGATGAAGGAGGAGTTGTGGTGAGGGAGGGGATGTAGTGGTGAGTGAGGAGGTGTAGTGGTGAGGGAGGAGGTGTAATGTTGAAGGAGGATTACAGTGGTGAGGAAGGAGGTGTAGTGATGAGGGAGAAAGTACAGTGGTGAGGGAGGTGTAGTGGTGAGGCAGCAGGTGTAGTGCTGAGGGAGGAGGTACAGTGGTGAGGGATGAGTTGCAGTGGTGAGGGAGGAGGTGTAGTGCTGAAGGAGGAGGTACTGTGGTGAGGGACGTGTTGTAGTGGTGAGGTAGGAGTTACAGTGGTGAGTGAGGAGGTGTAATGGTGAAGGAGGAAGTACAGTGGTGAGCCAGGAGGTGTAGTGATGAGGGAGGTAGTAGAGTGGTGAGGGAGGTGTATTGGTGAGGGAAGAGGTGCAGTGGTAAGGGAGGAGGTGTAGTGGTGAGGGAGAAGGTACGGTTGTTAGGGAGAATGTACAGTGGTGAGCGAGGCGGTGTGGTGATGAGGGAGGAGGTATAGTGGTGAGGGAGGCGGTACAGTGGTGAGGGAGGAGGTACACTGTTGAGGGAGGAGGAGCAGTGGTGAGGGAGGAGGTAGAGTGGTGAGGCAGGAAGTGTAGTTGTGATGGAGGAGGTACTGTTTTTAAGGGAGGAGGTGTAGTGGTGAGGCAGGAGGTGTACTGATGAGGGAGGAGGTAGAGTGGTGAGGGAGGTGTATTGGTGAGGGAAGAGGTGCAGTGGTGAGGGAGAAGGTACGGTTGTTAGGGAGAATGTACAGTGGTGAGCGAGGAGGTGTGATGATGAAGGAGGAGGTATAGTGCTGAGGGAGGCGGTACAGTGGTGAGGCAGGAAGTACAGTGTTGAGGGAGGAGGTACAGTGGTGAAGGAGGATGTACAGTGGTGAGGGAGGAGGTGTAGTGATGAGGGAGGAAGTACAGTGGTGAGGGAGGTGGTGTAGTGATGAGGGAGGAAGTGCAGTGGTGAGGGAGGAGGTACGGTAGTGAGGGAGGAGCTGTAGTGGTGAGAGAGGAGGTATAGTTCTGAGGGAGGAGATACAGTGCTGAGGGAGGAGGTACAGTGGTGAAGGAGGATGTACAGTGGTGAGGGAGGAGGTGTACAGCTGAGGGAGGAGGTACAGTGGTGAGGGAGGAGTTGTAGTTGTGAGGGAGGAGGTGTATTGGTGTGGGAGGAGGTACAGTGGTGAGGGAGGAGTTGTAGTGGTGAGGGAGGAGGTGTAGGAGTTTAGAGAGGAGGTAGAGTGGTGAGGGACGATGTGTAATGGTGAAGAAGGAGGGACAGTGGTGAGGGAGGTGGTACAGTGGTGAGGGATGAGGTACAGTGCTGAGTGAAGAGTTGTAGTGGTGAGGGAGGAGGTACAGTGGTGAGGGAGGAGGTACGGTGGTGAGCGAGGAAGTGTAATGGTGAAGGAGGATGTACAGTGGTGAGGGCGGAGGTTTAGTGATGAGGGAGGAAGTGCAGTGGTGAGGGAGGTGTAGTTGTGAGGCAGGATGTGTAGTTGTGAGGGAGAAGGTGTAGTGCTGAGGGAGGAGGTACAGTGATGAGGGAGGAGGTACAGTGGTGAAGGAGGATGTACAGTGGTGAGGGAGGAGGTGTACTGCTGAGGGAGGAGGTACAGTGGTGAGGGAGGAGGTGTACTGGTGAGGGAGGAGGTACAGTGGTGAGGGAGGAGTTGTAGTGGTGAGGGAGGAGGTGTAGTGTTTAGAGAGGAGGTAGAGTGGTGAGGGACAATGTGTAATGGTGAAGGAGGAGGTACAGTGGTGAGGGATGAGGTACAGTGCTGAGTGAAAAGTTGTAGTGGTGAGGGAGGAGGTACGGTGGTGAGCGAGGAAGTGTAATGGTAAAGGAGGATGTACAGTGGTGAGGGAGGAGGTGTAGTGATGAGGGAGGAAGTGCAGTGGTGAGGGAGGTGTAGTTGTGAGGCAGGATGTGTAGTGGTGAGGGAGGAGGTGTAGTGCTGAGGGAGGAGGTACAGTGATGAGGGACCAGTTGTAGTGGTGAGGGAGGAAGTGTAATGGTGAAGGAGGAAGTACAGTGTTGAACGAGGAGTTGTAGTGGTGAGGGAGGAGGTAGGGTGGTGAGGGAGGTGTAGTTGTGAGGGGAGAAGTACAGTGGTGAGGGAGGAGGTACGCTGGTTAGGGAGAAGGTACAGTGGTGAGTGAGGGGGTGCAGTGATGAGGGAGGAGGTACAGTGGTGTGGGAGGAGGTACAGTGGTGAGGGAGGAGGTACAGTGTTGAGGGAGGAGGTGCAGTGGAGAGGGAGTATATACAGTGGTGAGGGTGGAGGTGTAGTGGTGAGGGAGGAGATGTAGTGGTGAGTGAGGAGGTTTAGCGGTGAGGAAGGAGGTTTAGTAGTGAGGGAGGAGGTGCAGTTGTCAGAGAGGAGGTTTAGTGGTGAGGCAGTTGGTGTCGTAGTGATTAAAGAGATGTAGTGGTGAAGGAGGAGGTGTAGTGGTGAAGGAGGAGTTGTAGTGGTGAGGGAGGAGGTGTAGTGGTGAGGGAGGAGGTGTAGTGGTGAGGGAGGAGGTTTAGTGGTGAGGGAGTAGGTGTAGTGGTGAGGGAGGAGGTACAGTGGTGAAGGAGGAGGTACAGTGGTGAGGGTGGAGTTACTGTGGATAGGGAGGAGTTGTATTTTTGAGTGAAGAGGTGCAGTAGTGAGGGAGAAGGTACAGTGGTGAGGGAGGAAGTGTAGTGGAGAAGGAGGAGGTGTATTTATGAGAGAGAAATGCAGTGGTGATGGAGGAGGAGTAGTGGTGTGGGAGGAGGTGTAGTGGTGAGGGAGGAAGTACAGTGGTGAGGGAGGAGGTGTAGTGCTGAGAGAGGAGGTATAGTGGTTAGGGTGTAGGTGCAGTGATGAGGGAGGAGATGTAGTGGTTAGGGAGGAGGTACAGTGGTGAGGGTGGAGGTACAGTGGTGAGGGAGGAGGTATAGTGGTTAGGAAGGAGGTACAGTGGTGAGGGGGGAGGTGTAGTGGTGAGTGAGGAGGTACAGTGGTGAGGGAGGAGGTGTAGTGCTAAGGGAGGAGGTATCGTGGTGATGGAGGAGGTATAGTGGTAATGGAGGATGTGTAATGGTGAGGGAGGAGGTGTAGTGTTGAAGGAGGAGGTTTAGTGGTGAGGGAGGAGGTGTAGTGGTGAGGGACGAGGTACAGTGATGAGGGAGGTGGTACAGTGGTGAGGGTGGTGGTACAGTGGTTAGGGAGGAGGTGTAGTGGTGAGGGAGGAGGTACAGTGGTGAGGGAGGAGTTGTAGTTGTGAGGGAGGAGGTTTAGTGGTGAGGCAGGTGGTGCAGTTGTCAGGGAGGATGTTTAGTGGTGAGGGAGTTGGTGTCGTAGTGATTAAAGAGATGTAATGGTGAAAGAGGAGGTGTTGTGGTGAGGGGAGAGATGTAGTGGTGATGGAGGAGGTACAGTGGTGAGTGCGGAGGTGTTGTGGTGAAGGAGGATGTACAGTGGTGAGGGAGGAGGTGTACTGCTGAGGGAGGAGGTACAGTGGTGAGGGAGGAGTTGTAGTTGTGAGGGAGGAGGTGTAGTGGTGAGGGAGGAGGTACAGTGGTGAGGGAGGAGTTGTAGTGGTGAGGGAGGATGTGTTGTGTTTAGAGAGGTGGTAGAGTGGTGAGGGACGATGTGTAATGGTGAAGAAGGAGGTACAGTGGTGAGGGAGGAGGTACAGTGGTGAGGGAGGCGGTACGGTGGTGTGGGATGCGGTACAGTGCTGAGTGAAGAGTTGTAGTGGTGAGGGAGGAGGTACGGTGGTGAGCGAGGAAGTGTAATGGTGAAGGAGGATGTACAGTGGTGAGGGAGGAGGTGTAGTGATGAGGGAGGAAGTACAGTGATGAGGGAGGTGTAGTTGTGAGGCAGGATGTGTAGTGGTGAGGAAGGAGGTGTAGTGCTGAGGGAGGAGGTACAGTGGTGAGGGACGAGTTGTAGTGGTGAGGGAGGAGGTAGGGTGGTGAGGGAGGTGTAGTTGTGAGGGAAGAGGTACAGTGGTGAGGGAGGAGGTATGGTGGTTAAGGAGAATGTACAGTGGTGAGCGAGGTGTTGCAGTGATGAGGGAGGAGGTACAGTGGTGTGGGAGGAGATACAGTGGTGAGGGAGGAGGTACGGTGGTTAGGGAGAATGTACAGTGGTGAGCGAGGTGTTGCAGTGATGAGGGAGGAGGTACAGTGGTGTGGGAGGAGATACAGTGGGGAGGGAGGAGGTACGGTGGTTAGGGAGAAGGTACAGTGGTGAGTGAGGGGGTGTAGTGATGAGGGAGGAGGTACAGTGGTGTGGGAGGAGGTACAGTGGTAAGTGTGGTGGTACAGTGGTTAGGGAGGCGGTATAGTGGTGAGGAAGGAGGTACAGTGTTGAGGGAGGAGGTGCAGTGGAGAAAGAGTATGTACAGTGGTGAGGGAGGAGGTGTAGTGGTGAGGGAGGAGATGTAGTGGTGAGTGAGGAGGTTTAGCGGTGAGGAAGGAGGTTTAGTGGTGAGGGAGGAGGTGCAGTTGTCAGGGCGGAGGTTTAGTGGTGAGGCAGTTGGTGTCGTAGTGATTAAAGAGATGTAGTGGTGAAGGAGGAGGTGTAGTGGTGAAGGAGGAGTTGTAGTGGTGAGGGAGGAGGTGTAGTGGTGTGCGAGGAGATGTAGTGGTGTGGGAGCAGGTGTAGTGGTGAGGGAGGAGGTACAGTGGTGAGGGTGGAGGTACAGTAGTGAGGGAGGAGGTGTAGTGGTGAGGGAGGAGGTACAGTGGTGAAGGAGGAGGTACAGTGGTGAGGGTGGAGTTACAGTGGATAGGGAGGAGTTGTATTTTTGAGTAAAGAGGTGCAGTAGTGAGGGAGAAGGTACAGTGGTGAGGGAGGAAGTGTAGTGGAGAAGGAGGAGGTGTATTTATGAGAGAGAAATGCAGTGGTGATGGAGGAGGAGTAGTGGTGTGGGAGGAGGTGTAGTGGTGAGGGTGGCAGCACAGTGCTGAGGGAGGAGATGTAGTGCTGAGAGAGGAGGTATAGTGGTTAGGGAGTAGGTGCAGTGGTGAGGGAGGAGGTGTAGTGGTTAGGGAGGAGGTACAGTGGTGAGGGAGGACATGTAGTGATGAGGGAGGAGGTATAGTGGTTAGGAAGGAGGTACAGTGGTGAGGGGGGAGGTTTAGTGGTGAGTGAGGAGGTACAGTGGTGCGGGAGGAGGTGTAGTGTTAAGGGAGGAGGTATAGTGGTGAAGTAGGAGGTATAGTGGTAATGGAGGATGTGTAGTGGTGAGGGACGAGGTACAGTGATGAGGGAGAAGGTACAGCGGTGAGGGTTGTGGTACAGTGGTTAGGGAGGAAGTGTAGTGCTGAGGGAGGAGGTGCAGTTGTCAGGGAGGAGATTTAGTGGTGAGGGAGTTGGTGTCGTAGTGATTAAAGAGATGTAGTGGTGAAGGAGGAGGTGTAGTTGTGAAGGAGGAGTTGTAGTGGTGAGGGAGGAGATGTAGTGGTGAGTGAGGAGGTGTAGTGGTGAAGGAGGAAGTACAGTGGTGAGCCAGGAGGTGTAGTGATGAGGGAGGAGGTAGAGTGGTGAGGGAGAAGGTACGGTTGTTAGGGGGAATGTACAGTAGTGAGCGAGGAGGTGTGGTGAAGAGGGAGGAGGAATAGTGGTGAGGGAGACTGTACAGTGGTGAGGGAGGAGGTAGAGTGGTGAGGCAGGAGGTGTAGTGGTGATGGAGGAGGTACAGTTTTTAAGGGAGGAGGTGTAGTGGTGAGGCAGGAGGTGTAGTGGTGAGGGAGGAGGTGTAGTGGTGAGGGAAGAGGTGTAGTGGTGAGGGAGGAGGTACAGTGATGAGTAAAGAGTTGTAGTGGTGAGGGAGGAGGTACAGTGGTGAGGGAGGAGGTACGGTGGTGAGCGAGGAAGTATAATGGTGAAGGAGGATGTACAGTGGTGAGGGAGGAGGTGTAGTGATGAGGGAGGAAGTACAGTGGTGAGGGAGGTGTAGTTGTGAGGGAAGAGGTACAGTGGTGAGGGAGGAGGTACAGTGGTTAGGGAGATGGTACAGTGGTGAGTGAGGGGGTGCAGTGATGAGGGAGGAGGTACAGTGGTGTGGGAGGATGTACAGTGGTGAGGGTGGTGGTACAGTGGTTAGGGAGGCGGTATAGTGGTGAGGGAGGAGGTACAGTGTTGATGGAGGAGGTGCAGTGGTGAGGGAGATGGTACAGTGATGAGTGAAGAGTTGTAGTGGTGAGGGAGGAGGTACAGTGGTGAGGGAGGAGGTACGGTGGTGAGGGAGGAAGTGTAATGGTGAAGGAGGATGTACAGTGGTGAGGGAGGAGGTGCAGTGGAGAGGGAGTATGTACAGTGGTGAGGGAGGAGGTGTAGTGGTGAGGGAGGAAATGTAGTGGTGAGTGAGGAGGTACAGTGATGAGGGACGAGTTGTAGTGGTGAGGGAGGAGGTGTAATGGTGAAGGAGGAAGTACAGTGTTGAACGAGGAGGTGTAGTGATGAGGGAGGAGGTAGGGTGGTGAGGGAGGTGTAGTTGTGAGGGGAGAGGTACAGTGGTGAGGGAGGAGGTACGGTGGTTAGGGTGAAGGTACAGTGGTGAGCGAGGGGGTGCAGTGATGAGGGAGGAGGTACAGTGGTGTGGGAGGAGGTACAGTGGTGAGGGAGGAGGTACGGTGGTTAGGGAGAAGGTACAGTGGTGAGTGAGGGGGTGTAGTGATGAGGGAGGAGGTACAGTGGTGTGGGAGGAGGTACAGTGGTAAGGGTGGTGGTACAGTGGTTAGGGAGGCGGTATAGTGGTAAGGGAGGAGGTACAGAGTTGAGGGAGGAGGTGCAGTGGAGAGGGAGTATGTACAGTGATGAGGGAGGAGGTGTAGTGGTGAGGGAGGAGATGTAGTGGTAAGTGAGGAGGTTTAGTGGTGAGGAAGGAGGTTTACTGGTGAGGGAGGAGGTGCAGTTGTCAGAGAGGAGGTTTAGTGGTGAGGTAGTTGGTGTCATAGTGATTAAAGAGATGTAGTGGTGAAGGAGGAGGTGTAGTGGTGAAGGAGGAGTTGTAGTGGTGAGGGAGGAGGTGTAGTGGTGTGGGAGCAGGTGTAGTGGTGAGGGAGGAGGTACAGTGGTGAGGGAGGACATGTATTGCTGAGAGAGGAGGTACAGTGGTGAAGGAGGAGGTATAGTGGTAATGGAGGAGGTGTAATGGTGAGGGAGGAGGTGTAGTGTTGAAGGAGGAGGTACAGTGGTGAGGGTGTAGGTGTAGTGGTGAGGGAGGAGGTACAGTGGTGAGGGTGGAAGTACAGTGGTGAGGGAGGAGGTGTAGTGGTGAGGGAGGAGGTACAGTGGTGAGAGTGGAGTTACTGTGGATAGGGAGGAGTTGTATATTTGAGTGAAGAGGTGCAGTAGTGAGGGAGAAGGTACAGTGGTGAGGGAGGAAGTGTAGTGGAGAAGGAGGAGGTGTATTTATGAGAGAGAAATGCAGTGGTGATGGAGGAGGAGTAGTGGTGTGGGAGGAGGTGTAGTGGTGAGGGAGGAAGTACAGTGGTGAGGGAGGAGGTGTAGTGGTGAGGGACGAGGTACAGTGATGAGGGAGGAGGTACAGTGGTGAGTGTGGTGGTACAGTGGTTAGGGAGGAGGTGTAGTGGTGAGGGAGGAGGTACGATGGTGCTGGAGGAGGTGCAGTTGTCAGGGAGAATGTTTAGTGGTGAGGGAGTTGGTGTCGTAGTGATGAAAGAGATGTAATGGTGAAAGAGGAGGTGTTGTGGTGAGGGAGGAGATGTAGTGGTGATGGAGGAGGTACAGTGGTGAGTGCGGAGGTGTTGTGGTGAAGGAGGAGGTGTAATGGTGAAGGAGGATGTACAGGGGTGAGGAGTTAGGTGTAAGTGATGAGGGAGGAAGTACAGTGGTGAAGGAGGTGTAGTGGTGAGGCAGGAGGTACGGTTGTTATAGAGAAGGTACAGTGGTGAGTGAGGCTGTGTAGTGATGAGGCAGGAGGTATTGTGGTTAGGGAGGAGGTACTGTGGTGAGGGTGCTTGTACAGTGGTTAGGGAGGCGGCACAGTTGTGAGGGAGGAGGTACAGTGTTGAGGGAGGTGGTACAGTGGTGAGGGAGGAGGTGTAGTGGTCAGGGATGAGGTGCAGTGGTGAGGGAGGCGGTACAGTGGTGAGGGAGGAGGTGTAGTGGTGAGGGAGTTGGTACAGTGGTGAGGGAGGTGTAGTTGTGAGGCAGGATGTGTAGTGGTGAGGGAGGAGTTGTAGTGGTGAGGGAGGAGGTGTAGTGATGAGGGAGGATGTAGAGTGGTGAGGGAGGTGTTTTGGTGAGGGAAGAGGTGCTGTGGTAAGGGAGGAGGTGTAGTGGTGAGGAAGAAGGTACGGTTGTTAGGGGGAATATACAGTAGTGAGCGAGGAGGTGTGGTGAAGAGGGAGGAGGAATAGTGGTGAGGGAGGCGGTACAGTGGTGAGGGAGGAGGTAGAGTGGTGAGGCAGGAGGTGTAGTGGTGATGGAGGAGGTACAGTTTTTGAGGGAGGAGGTGTAGTGGTGAGACAGGAGGTGTAGTGGTGAGGGAGGTGTAGTGGTGAGGGAGGAGGTACAGTGATGAGTGAAGAGTTGTAGTGGTGAGGGAGGAGGTACAGTGGTGAGGGAGGAGGTACGGTGGTGAGCGAGGAAGTATAATGGTGAAGGAGGATGTACAGTGGTGAGGGAGGAGGTGTAGTGATGAGGGAGGAAGTACAGTGGTGAGGGAGGTGTAGTTGTGAGGCAGGATGTGTAGTGGTGAGGAAGGAGGTGTAGTGCTGAGGGAGGAGGTACAGTGGTGAGGGACGAGTTGTAGTGGTAAGGGAGGAGGAAGGGTGGTGAGGGAGGTGTAGTTATGAGGGAAGAGGTAGGGTGGTGAGGGAGGTGTAGTTGTGAGGGAAGAGGTACAGTGGTGAGGGAGGAGGTACGGTGGTTAGGGAGAAGGTACAGTGGTGAGTGAGGGGGTGCAGTGATGAGGGAGGAGGTACAGTGGTGTGGGAGGAGGTACAGTGGTGAGGGTGGTGGTACAGTGGTTAGGGAGGAGGTGTAGTGGTTAGGGAGGAGGTACAGTGGTGCTGGAGGAGTTGTAGTTGTGAGGAAAGAGGTTTAGTGGTGAGGGAGGAGGTGCAGTTGTCAGGGAGGATGTTTAGTGGTGAGGGAGTTGGTGTCGTAGTGATTAAAGAGATGTAATGGTGAAAGAGGAGGTGTTGTGGTGAGGGGAGAGATGTAGTGGTGATGGAGGATGTACAGTGGTGAGTATGGAGGTGTTGTGGTGAAGGAGGATGTGTAATGGTGAAGGAGGATGTACAGGGGTGAGGAGTTAGGTGTAAGTGATGAGGGAGGAAGTACAGTGGTGAAGGAGGAGGTGTCGTGGTCAGGGATGAGGTGCAGTGGTGAGGGAGGCGGTACAGTGGTGAGGGCGGTGGTACAGTGGTGAGGGAGGTGGTACAGTGGTGAGGGAGGAGTTACAGTGGTTAGGGAGGAGTTGTAGTGGTGAGGGAGGTGGTGTAGTGGTGAGGGAGGAGGTAAAGTGGTTAGGGAGGAGATGTAGTGGTGAAGGAGGGGGTGTAGTGGTGAGGGAGGAGGTGTAGTGGTGAAGGAGGAAGTGTAGTTATGAGGGAGGAATGCAGAGTTGATGGAGGGGGTGTAGTAGTGAGGGAGGAAGTACAGTGATCAAGGAGTTGGTGTACTGTTCACGGAGGAAGTTTAGATGTGATGGAGGAGCTGTAGTGGTGAGAGAGGAGGTGTAGTTCTGAGGAAGGAGGTACAGTGCTGAGGGAGGAGGTACAGTGGTGAAGGAGGATGTACAGTGGTGAGGGAGGAGGTGTACTGCTGAGGTAGGAGGTACAGTGGTGAGGGAGGAGGTGTACTGGTGAGGGAGGAGGTACAGTGGTGAGGGAGGAGTTGTAGTGGTGAGGGAGGAGGTGTAGTGTTTAGAGAGGAGGTAGAGTGGTGAGGGACAATGTGTAATGGTGAAGGAGGAGGTACAGTGGTGAGGGATGAGGTACAGTGCTGAGTGAAAAGTTGTAGTGGTGAGGGAGGAGGTACAGTGGTGAGGGAGGAGGTACGGTGGTGAGCGAGGAAGTGTAATGGTAAAGGAGGATGTACAGTGGTGAGGGAGGAGGTGTAGTGATGAGGGAGGAAGTGCAGTGGTGAGGGACCAGTTGTAGTGGTGAGGGAGGAGGTGTAATGGTGAAGGAGGAAGTACAGTGTTGAACGAGGAGTTGTAGTGGTGAGGGAGGAGGTAGGGTGGTGAGGGAGGTGTAGTTGTGAGGGGAGAAGTACAGTGGTGAGGGAGGAGGTACGCTGGTTAGGGAGAAGGTACAGTGGTGAGTGAGGGGGTGCAGTGATGAGGGAGGAGGTACAGTGGTGTGGGAGGAGGTACAGTGGTGAGGGTGGTGGTATAGTGGTTAGGGAGGCGGTATAGTGGTGAGGGAGGAGGTACAGTGTTGAGGGAGGAGGTGCAGTGGAGAGGGAGTATGTAGAGTGGTGAGGGAGGAGGTGTAGTGGTGAGGGAGGAGATGTAGTGGTGAGTGAGGAGGTTTAGTGGTGAGGAAGGAGGTTTACTGGTGAGGGAGGAGGTGCAGTTGTCAGGGAGGAGATTTAGTGGTGAGGGAGTTGGTGTCGTAGTGATTAAAGAGATGTAGTGGTGAAGGAGGAGGTGTACTTGTGAAGGAGGAGTTGTAGTGGTGAGGGAGGAGATGTAGTGGTGAGTGAGGAGGTGTACTGGTGAAGGAGGAAGTACAGTGGTGAGCCAGGCGGTGTAGTGATGAGGGAGGAGGTAGAGTGGTGAGGGAGGTGTATTGGTGGGGGAGGTGTATTGTTGAGGGAAGAGGTGCAGTGGTAAGGGAGGAGGTGTAGTGGTGAGGGAGAAGGTACGGTTGTTAGGGGGAATGTACAGTGGTGAGCGAGGAGGTGTGGTGAAGAGGGAGGAGGAATAGTGGTGAGGGAGGCGGTACAGTGGTGAGGGAGGAGGTAGAGTGGTGAGGCAGGAGGTGTAGTGGTGATGGAGGAGGTACAGTTTTTAAGGGAGGAGGTGTGGTGGTGAGGCAGGAGATGTAGTGGTGAGGGAGGAGGTGTAGTGGTGAGGGAGGTGGTACAGTGGTAAGGGAGGAGGTACAGTGATGAGTGAAGAGTTGTAGTGGTGAGGGGGGAGGTACAGTGCTGAGGGAGGAGGTACGGTGGTGAGCGAGGAAGTGTAATGGCGAAGGAGAATGTACAGTGGTGAGGGAGGAGGTGTAGTGATGAGGGAGGAAGTACAGTGGTGAGGGAGGTGTAGTTGTGAGGCAGGATGTGTAGTGGTGAGGAAGGAGGTGTAGTGCTGAGGGAGGAGGCACAGTGGTGAGGGACGAGTTGTAGTGGTGAGGGAGGAGGTAGTGTGGTGAGGGTGGTGTAGTTGTGAGGGAAGAGGTACAGTGGTGAGGGAGGAGGTATGGTGGTTAGGGAGAAGGTACAGTGATGAGCGAGGGGGTGCAGTGATGAGGGAGGAGGTACAGTGGTGTGGGAGGAGGTACAGTGGTGAGAGAGGAGGTACAGTGTTGAGGGAGGAGGTGCAGTGGAGAGGGAGTATATACAGTGGTGAGGGTGGATGTGTAGTGGTGAGGGAGGAGATGTAGTGGTGAGTGAGGAGGTTTAGTGGTGAGGAAGGAGGTTTAGTGTTGAGGGAGGAGGTGCAGTTGTCAGGGAGGAGGTTTAGTGGTGAGGCAGTTGGTGCCGTAGTGATTAAAGAGATGTAGTGGTGAAGGAGGAGGTGTAGTGGTGAAGGAGGAGTTGTAGTGGTGAGGGAGGAGATGTAGTGGTGAGTGAGGAGGTGTAGTGG
This sequence comes from Mobula birostris, assembly GCF_030028105.1. Taxonomy (NCBI): domain Eukaryota; kingdom Metazoa; phylum Chordata; class Chondrichthyes; order Myliobatiformes; family Myliobatidae; genus Mobula; species Mobula birostris. The sequence continues at coordinate 45,924,291 of NC_092380.1, read as the reverse complement.
TGAGGGAGGAAGTACAGTGGTGAGCAAGGAGGTGTGGTGATGAGGGAGGAGGAATAGTGGTGAGGGTGGCGGTACAGTGGTGAGGGAGGAGGTACAGTGTTGAGGGAGGAAGTGCAGTGGTGAGGGAGGAGGTAGAGTGGTGAGGCAGGAGGTGTAGTGGTGATGGAGGAGGTACAGTTTTTAAGGGAGAAGGTGTAGTGGTGAGGCAGGAGGTGTAGTGGTGAGGGAGGAGGTGTAGTGGTGAGGGAGGTGGTACAGTGGTGAGGGAGGAGGTACAGTGGTGAGTGAACAGCTGTAGTGTTGAGGGAGGAGGTGCAGTGGTGAGGGAGGAGGTACAGTGGTGAGGCAGGAGGTGTAGTGGTGATGGAGGAGGTACAGTTTTTAAGGGAGGAGGTGTAGTGCTGAGGGAGGAGGTTAGTGCTGAGGGAGGAGTTACAGTGGTGAGGGACGTGTTGTAGTGGTGAGGGAGGAGGTACAGTGTTGAGGGAGGAGGTACAGTGGTGAGGCAGGAGGAGTAGTGGTGAGGGAGGAGGTACAGTGGTGAGGGTGGATTTACAGTGGATAGGGAGGAGTTGTATTGGTGAGTGAAGAGGTGCAGTAGTGAGGGAGAAGGTACAGTGGTGAGGGAGGAGGTGTAGTGGTGAAGGAGGAGGTTAATTATGAGGGAGAAATGCAGTGGTGATGGAGGAGGAGTAGTGGTGTGGGAGGATGTAAGGTGGTTAGGGAGAAGGTACAATGGTGAGTGAGGGGGTGTAGTGATGAGGGAGGAGGTACAGTGGTGTAGGAGGAGTACAGTGGTGAGGGTGGTGGTACAGTGGTTAGGGAGGCGGTATAGTGGTGAGGGAGGAGGTACAGTGTTGAGGGAGGAGGTGCAGTGGAGAGGGAGTATGTACAGTGGTAAGGGAGGAGGTGTACTGATGAGGGAGGAGATGTAGTGGTGAGTGAGGAGGTTTAGTGGTGAGGAAGGAGGTTTAGAGGTAAGGGAGGAGGTGCAGTTGTCAGGGAGGAGGTTTGGTGGTGAGGGAGCTGGTGTCGTTGTGATTAAAGAGATGTAGTGGGGAAGGAGGAGGTGCAGTGATGAAGGAGGAGTTGTGGTGAGGGAGGGGATGTAGTGGTGAGTGAGGAGGTGTAGTGGTGAGGGAGGAGGTGTAATGTTGAAGGAGGATTACAGTGGTGAGGAAGGAGGTGTAGTGATGAGGGAGAAAGTACAGTGGTGAGGGAGGTGTAGTGGTGAGGCAGCAGGTGTAGTGCTGAGGGAGGAGGTACAGAGGTGAGGGATGAGTTGCAGTGGTGAGGGAGGAGGTGTAGTGCTGAAGGAGGAGGTACAGTGGTGAGGGACGTGTTGTAGTGGTGAGGTAGGAGGTACGGTGGTGAGTGAGGAGGTGTAATGGTGAAGGAGGAAGTACAGTGGTGAGCCAGGAGGTGTAGTGATGAGGGAGGTAGTAGAGTGGTGAGGGAGGTGTATTGGTGAGGGAAGAGGTGCAGTGGTAAGGGAGGAGGTGTAGTGGTGAGGGAGAAGGTACGGTTGTTAGGGAGAATGTACAGTGGTGAGCGAGGAGGTGTGGTGATGAGGGAGGAGGTATAGTGGTGAGGGAGGCGGTACAGTGGTGAGGGAGGAGGTACACTGTTGAGGGAGGAGGTGCAGTGGTGAGGGAGGAGGTAGAGTGGTGAGGCAGGAAGTGTAGTTGTGATGGAGGAGGTACAGTTTTTAAGGGAGGAGGTGTAGTGGTGAGGCAGGAGGTGTACTGATGAGGGAGGAGGTAGAGTGGTGAGGGAGGTGTATTGGTGAGGGAGGAGGTGCAGTGGTGAGGGAGAAGGTACGGTTGTTAGGGAGAATGTACAGTGGTGAGCGAGGAGGTGTGATGATGAAGGAGGAGGTATAGTGGTCAGGGAGGCGGTACAGTGGTGAGGCAGGAAGTACAGTGTTGAGGGAGGAGGTACAGTGGTGAAGGAGGATGTACAGTGGTGAGGGAGGAGGTGTAGTGATGAGGGAGGAAGTACAGTGGTGAGGGAGGAGGTGTAGTGATGAGGGAGGAAGTGCAGTGGTGAGGGAGGAGGTACGGTAGTGAGGGAGGAGCTGTAGTGGTGAGAGAGGAGGTATAGTTCTGAGGGAGGAGATACAGTGCTGAGGGAGGAGGTACAGTGGTGAAGGAGGATGTACAGTGGTGAGGGAGGAGGTGTACAGCTGAGGGAGGAGGTACAGTGGTGAGGGAGGAGTTGTAGTTGTGAGGGAGGAGGTGTATTGGTGTGGGAGGAGGTACAGTGGTGAGGGAGGAGTTGTAGTGGTGAGGGAGGAGGTGTAGGAGTTTAGAGAGGAGGTAGAGTGGTGAGGGACGATGTGTAATGGTGAAGAAGGAGGGACAGTGGTGAGGGAGGTGGTACAGTGGTGAGGGATGAGGTACAGTGCTGAGTGAAGAGTTGTAGTGGTGAGGGAGGAGGTACAGTGGTGAGGGAGGAGTTACAGTGTTTAGGGAGGAGTTGTAGTGGTGAGGGAGGTGGTGTAGTGGTGAGGGAGTAGGTAAAGTGGTTAGGGAGGAGATGTAGTGGTGAAGGAGGGGGTGTAGTGGAGAGGGAGGAGGTGTAGTGGTGAAGGAGGAAGTGTAGTTATGAGGGAGGAATGCAGAGGTGATGGAGCGGGTGTAGTAGTGAGGGAGGAAGTACAGTGATCAAGGAGTTGGTGTACTGTTCACGGAGGGAGTTTAGTTGTGATGGAGGAGGTGTAGTGGTCAGGGAGAAGGTACGGTAGTGAGGGAGGAGCTGTAGTTGTGAGAGAGGAGGTGCAGTTCTGAGGGAGGAGGTACAGTGCTGAGGGAGGAGGTACAGTGGTGAAGGAGGATGTACAGTGGTGAGGGAGGAGGTGTACAGCTGAGGGAGGAGGTACAGTGGTGAGGGAGGAGTTGTAGTTGTGAGGGAGGAGGTGTATTGGTGTGGGAGGAGGTACAGTGGTGAGGGAGGAGTTGTAGTGGTGAGGGAGGAGGTGTAGGAGTTTAGAGAGGAGGTAGAGTGGTGAGGGACGATGTGTAATGGTGAAGAAGGAGGGACAGTGGTGAGGGAGGTGGTACAGTGGTGAGGGATGAGGTACAGTGCTGAGTGAAGAGTTGTAGTGGTGAGGGAGGAGGTACAGTGGTGAGGGAGGAGGTACGGTGGTGAGCGAGGAAGTGTAATGGTGAAGGAGGATGTACAGTGGTGAGGGCGGAGGTTTAGTGATGAGGGAGGAAGTGCAGTGGTGAGGGAGGTGTAGTTGTGAGGCAGGATGTGTAGTTGTGAGGGAGAAGGTGTAGTGCTGAGGGAGGAGGTACAGTGATGAGGGAGGAGGTACAGTGGTGAAGGAGGATGTACAGTGGTGAGGGAGGAGGTGTACTGCTGAGGGAGGAGGTACAGTGGTGAGGGAGGAGGTGTACTGGTGAGGGAGGAGGTACAGTGGTGAGGGAGGAGTTGTAGTGGTGAAGGAGGAGGTGTAGTGTTTAGAGAGGAGGTAGAGTGGTGAGGGACAATGTGTAATGGTGAAGGAGGAGGTACAGTGGTGAGGGATGAGGTACAGTGCTGAGTGAAAAGTTGTAGTGGTGAGGGAGGAGGTACAGTGGTGAGCGAGGAAGTGTAATGGTGAAGGAGGATGTACAGTGGTGAGGGAGGAGGTGTAGTGATGAGGGAGGAAGTGCAGTGGTGAGGGAGGTGTAGTTGTGAGGCAGGATGTGTAGTGGTGAGGGAGGAGGTGTAGTGCTGAGGGAGGAGGTACAGTGATGAGGGACCAGTTGTAGTGGTGAGGGAGGAGGTGTAATGGTGAAGGAGGAAGTACAGTGTTGAACGAGGAGTTGTAGTGTTGAGGGAGGTGTAGTTGTGAGGGGAGAAGTACAGTGGTGAGGGAGGAGGTACGCTGGTTAGGGAGAAGGTACAGTGGTGAGTGAGGGGGTGCAGTGATGAGGGAGGAGGTACAGTGGTGTGGGAGGAGGTACAGTGGTGAGGGTGGTGGTATAGTGGTTAGGGAGGCGGTATAGTGGTGAGGGAGGAGGTACAGTGTTGAGGGAGGAGGTGCAGTGGAGAGGGAGTATGTGGAGTGGTGAGGGAGGAGGTGTAGTGGTGAGGGAGGAGATGTAGTGGTGAGTGAGGAGGTTTAGTGGTGAGGAAGGAGGTTTACTGGTGAGGGAGGAGGTGCAGTTGTCAGGGAGGAGATTTAGTGGTGAGGGAGTTGGTGTCGTAGTGATTAAAGAGATGTAGTGGTGAAGGAGGAGGTGTACTTGTGAAGGAGGAGTTGTAGTGGTGAGGGAGGAGATGTAGTGGTGAGTGAGGAGGTGTACTGGTGAAGGAGGAAGTACAGTGGTGAGCCAGGCGGTGTAGTGATGAGGGAGGAGGTAGAGTGGTGAGGGAGGTGTATTGGTGGGGGAGGTGTATTGTTGAGGGAAGAGGTGCAGTGGTAAGGGAGGAGGTGTAGTGGTGAGGGAGAAGGTACGGTTGTTAGGGGGAATGTACAGTGGTGAGCGAGGAGGTGTGGTGAAGAGGGAGGAGGAATTGTGGTGAGGGAGGCGGTACAGTGGTGAGGGAGGCGGTACAGTGGTGAGGGAGGAGGTACAGTGTTGAGGGAGGAAGTGCAGTGGTGAGGGAGGAGGTAGAGTGGTGAGGCAGGAGGTGTAGTGGTGATGGAGGAGGTACAGTTTTTAAGGGAGGAGGTGTGGTGGTGAGGCAGGAGATGTAGTGGGGAGGGAGGAGGTGTAGTGGTGAGGGAGGTGGTACAGTGGTAAGGGAGGAGGTACAGTGCTGAGTGAAGAGTTGTAGTGGTGAGGGAGGAGGTACAGTGCTGAGGGAGGAGTTACGGTGGTGAGCAAGGAAGTGTAATGGCGAAGGAGAATGTACAGTGGTGAGGGAGGAGGTGTAGTGATGAGGGAGGAAGTACAGTGGTGAGGGAGGAGGTACGGTGGTGAGCGAGGAAGTGTAATGGTGAAGGAGGATGTACAGTGGTGAGGGAGGAGGTGTAGTGATGAGGGAGGAAGTACAGTGGTGAGGGAGGTGTAGTTGTGAGGCAGGATGTGTAGTGGTGAGGAAGGAGGTGTCGTGCTGAGGGAGGAGGTACAGTGGTGAGGGACGAGTTGTAGTGGTGAGGGAGGAGGTAGTGTGGTGAGGGTGGTGTAGTTGTGAGGGAAGAGGTACAGTGGTGAGGGAGGAGTAATGGTGGTTAGGGAAAAGGTACAGTGATGAGCGAGGGGGTGCAGTGATGAGGGAGGAGGTACAGTGGTGTGGGAGGAGGTACAGTGGTGAGAGAGGATGTACAGTGTTGAGGGAGGAGGTGCAGTGGAGAGGGAGTATATACAGTGGTGAGGGAGGAGTAATGGTGGTTAGGGAAAAGGTACAGTGATGAGCGAGGGGGTGCAGTGATGAGGGAGGAGGTACAGTGGTGTGGGAGGAGGTACAGTGGTGAGAGAGGATGTACAGTGTTGAGGGAGGAGGTGCAGTGGAGAGGGAGTATATACAGTGGTGAGGGTGGAGGTGTAGTGGTGAGGGAGGAGATGTAGTGGTGAGTGAGGAGGTTTAGTGGTGAGGAAGGAGGTTTAGTGTTGAGGGAGGAGGTGCAGTTGTCAGGGAGGAGGTTTAGTGGTGAGGCAGTTGGTGCCGTAGTGATTAAAGAGATGTAGTGGTGAAGGAGGAGGTGTAGTGGTGAAGGAGGAGTTGTAGTGGTGAGGGAGGAGATGTAGTGGTGAGTGAGGAGGTGTAGTGGTGAGGGAGGAAGTACAGTGGTGAGCAAGGAGGTGTGGTGATGAGGGAGGAGGAATAGTGGTGAGGGTGGCGGTACAGTGGTGAGGGAGGAGGTACAGTGTTGAGGGAGGAAGTGCAGTGGTGAGGGAGGAGGTAGAGTGGTGAGGCAGGAGGTGTAGTGGTGATGGAGGAGGTACAGTTTTTAAGGGAGAAGGTGTAGTGGTGAGGCAGGAGGTGTAGTGGTGAGGGAGAAGGTGTAGTGGTGAGGGAGGTGGTACAGTGGTGAGGGAGGAGGTACAGTGGTGAGTGAACAGCTGTAGTGTTGAGGGAGGAGGTGCAGTGGTGAGGGAGGAGGTACAGTGGTGAGGCAGGAGGTGTAGTGGTGATGGAGGAGGTACAGTTTTTAAGGGAGGAGGTGTAGTGGTGAGGGAAGAGGTTAGTGCTGAGGGAGGAGTTACAGTGGTGAGGGACGTGTTGTAGTGGTGAGGGAGGAGGTACAGTGTTGAGGGAGGAGGTACAGTGGTGAGGCAGGAGGAGTAGTGGTGAGGGAGGAGGTACAGTGGTGAGGGTGGATTTACAGTGGATAGGGAGGAGTTGTATTGGTGAGTGAAGAGGTGCAGTAGTGAGGGAGAAGGTACAGTGGTGAGGGAGGAGGTGTAGTGGTGAAGGAGGAGGTTAATTATGAGGGAGAAATGCAGTGGTGATGGAGGAGGAGTAGTGGTGTGGGAGGATGTAAGGTGGTTAGGGAGAAGGTACAATGGTGAGTGAGGGGGTGTAGTGATGAGGGAGGAGGTACAGTGGTGTAGGAGGAGTACAGTGGTGAGGGTGGTGGTACAGTGGTTAGGGAGGCGGTATAGTGGTGAGGGAGGAGGTACAGTGTTGAGGGAGGAGGTGCAGTGGAGAGGGAGTATGTACAGTGGTAAGGGAGGAGGTGTAGTGATGAGTGAGGAGATGTAGTGGTGAGTGAGGAGGTTTAGTGGTGAGGAAGGAGGTTTAGAGGTGAGGGAGGAGGTGCAGTTGTCAGGGAGGAGGTTTGGTGGTGAGGGAGCTGGTGTCGTTGTGATTAAAGAGATGTAGTGGGGAAGGAGGAGGTGTAGTGATGAAGGAGGAGTTGTGGTGAGGGAGGGGATGTAGTGGTGAGTGAGGAGGTGTAGTGGTGAGGGAGGAGGTGTAATGTTGAAGGAGGATGTACAGTGGTGAGGAAGGAGGTGTAGTGATGAGGGAGAAAGTACAGTGGTGAGGGAGGTGTAGTGGTGAGGCAGCAGGTGTAGTGCTGAGGGAGGAGGTACAGTGGTGAGGGATGAGTTGCAGTGGTGAGGGAGGAGGTGTAGTGCTGAAGGAGGAGGTACAGTGGTGAGGGACGTGTTGTAGTGTTGAGGTAGGAGGTACAGTGGTGAGTGAGGAGGTGTAATGGTGAAGGAGGAAGTACAGTGGTGAGCCAGGAGGTGTAGTGATGAGGGAGGTAGTAGAGTGGTGAGGGAGGTGTATTGGTGAGGGAAGAGGTGCAGTGGTAAGGGAGGAGGTGTAGTGGTGAGGGAGAAGGTACGGTTGTTAGGGAGAATGTACAGTGGTGAGCGAGGCGGTGTGGTGATGAGGGAGGAGGTATAGTGGTGAGGGAGGCGGTACAGTGGTGAGGGAGGAGGTACACTGTTGAGGGAGGAGGTGCAGTGGTGAGGGAGGAGGTAGAGTGGTGAGGCAGGAAGTGTAGTTGTGATGGAGGAGGTACAGTTTTTAAGGAAGGAGGTGTAGTGGTGAGGCAGGAGGTGTACTGATGAGGGAGGAGGTAGAGTGGTGAGGGAGGTGTATTGGTGAGGGAGGAGGTGCAGTGGTGAGGGAGAAGGTACGGTTGTTAGGGAGAATGTACAGTGGTGAGCGAGGAGGTGTGATGATGAAGGAGGAGGTATAGTGGTGAGGGAGGCGGTACAGTGGTGAGGCAGGAAGTACAGTGTTGAGGGAGGAGGTACAGTGGTGAAGGAGGATGTACAGTGGTGAGGGAGGAGGTGTAGTGATGAGGGAGGAAGTACAGTGGTGAGGGAGGAGGTGTAGTGATGAGGGAGGAAGTGCAGTGGTGAGGGAGGAGGTACGGTAGTGAGGGAGGAGCTGTAGTGGTGAGAGAGGAGGTATAGTTCTGAGGGAGGAGATACAGTGCTGAGGGAGGAGGTACAGTGGTGAAGGAGGATGTACAGTGGTGAGGGAGGAGGTGTACAGCTGAGGGAGGAGGTACAGTGGTGAGGGAGGAGTTGTAGTTGTGAGGGAGGAGGTGTATTGGTGTGGGAGGAGGTACAGTGGTGAGGGAGGAGTTGTAGTGGTGAGGGAGGAGGTGTAGTGTTTAGAGAGGAGGTAGAGTGGTGAGGGACGATGTGTAATGGTGAAGAAGAAGGGACAGTGGTGAGGGAGGTGGTACAGTGGTGAGGGATGAGGTACAGTGCTGAGTGAAGAGTTGTAGTGGTGAGGGAGGAGGTACAGTGGTGAGGGAGGAGGTGTAGTGATGAGGGAGGAAGTACAGTGGTGAGGGAGGAGGTACGGTGGTGAGCGAGGAAGTGTAATGGTGAAGGAGGATGTACAGTGGTGAGGGCGGAGGTTTAGTGATGAGGGAGGAAGTGCAGTGGTGAGGGAGGTGTAGTTGTGAGGCAGGATGTGTAGTTGTGAGGGAGAAGGTGTAGTGCTGAGGGAGGAGGTACAGTGATGAGGGACGAGTTGTTGTGGTGAGGGAGGAGGTGTAATGGTGAAGGAGGAAGTACAGTGTTGAACGAGGAGGTGTAGTGATGAGGGAGGAGGTAGGGTGGTGAGGGAGGTGTAGTTGTGAGGGAAGAGGTACAGTGGTGAGGGAGGAGGTACGGTGGTTAGGGAGAAGGTACAGTGGTGAGCGAGGGGGTGTAGTGATGAGGGAGGAGGTACAGTGGTGTGGGAGGAGGTACTGTGATGAGGGACGAGTTGTAGTGGTGAGGGAGGATGTACAGTGGTGAGGGTGGTGGAACAGTGGTTAGGGAGGCGGTACAGTGGTGAGTGAGGATGTGTAATGGTGAAGGAGGAAGTACAGTGGTGAGGGAGGAGGTGTAGTGATGAGGGAGGAGGTAGAGTGGTGAGGGAGGTGTATTGGTGAGGGAAGAGGTGCAGTGGTAAGGGAGGAGGTGCAGTGGTGAGGGAGAAGGTACGGTTGTTAGGGAGAATCTACAGTGGTGAGCGAGGAGGTGTGGTGATGAGGGAGGAGGTATAGTGGTGAGGGAGGCGGTACAGTGGTGAGGGAGGAGGTACAGTGTTGAGGGAGGATGTGCAGTGGTGAGGGAGGATGTGTAATGGTGAAGGAGGAGGTGCAGTGGTGAGGGAGGTGGTACAGTGGTGCGGGAGGAGGAGCAGTGGTGAGGGAGGAGTTGTAGTGGTGAAGGAGGATGTACAGTGGTGAGGGAGGTGGTACAGTTGTGAGCGAGGAGTTGTAATGGTGAAGGAGGAGGTTTAGTGGTGAGGGAGGAGATGTAATGGTGAGTGAGGAGGTTTAGTGGTGAGGGAGGAGGCGTAGTGGTGAGGGAGGAGGTATAGTGGTGAGGGAGGAGGTTTATTGTTGAGGGAGGAGGTGCAGTTATCAGGGCGGAGTTTTAGTGGTGAGGGAGGAGGTGTAGTGTTTAGAGAGGAGGTAGAGTGGTGAGGGACGATGTGTAATGGTGAAGAAGGAGGGACAGTGGTGAGGGAGGTGGTACAGTGGTGAGGGATGAGGTACAGTGCTGAGTGAAGAGTTGTAGTGGTGAGGGAGGAGGTACGGTGGTGAGCGAGGAAGTGTAATGGTGAAGGAGGATGTACAGTGGTGAGGGAGGAGGTGTAGTGATGAGGGAGGAAGTGCAGTGGTGAGGGAGGTGTAGTTGTGAGGCAGGATGTGTAGTTGTGAGGGAGGAGGTGTAGTGATGAGGGGGAGGTAGAGTGGTGAGGGAGGTGTAGTTGTGAGGGAAGAGGTACAGTGTTAAGGGAGGAGGTGTAGTGGTGAGGGACGAGGTACGGTGGTTAGGGAGAAGGTACAGTGGTGAGCGAGGGGGTGTAGTGATGAGGGAGGAGGTACAGTGGTGTGGGAGGATGTACAGTGGTGAGGGTGGTGGTACAGTGCTTAGGGATCCGGTACAGTGGTGAGGGAGGAGGTACAGTGTTGAGGGAGGAGGTGCTGTGGTGAGGGAGTATGTACAGTGGTGAGGGAGGAGGTGTAGTGGTGAGGGAGGAGGTACAGTGGTGAGGGAGGAGTTGTGGTGAGGGAGGAGGTTTAGTGGTGAGGGAGGAGGTGCAGTGTTGAGGGAGGAGGTGCAGTGTTGAGGGAGGTGGTACAGTGGTGAGGGAGGAGGTACAGTGGTGACGGAGGTGGTACAGTGGTGAGGCAGGAAGTACAGTGGTGAGGGAGGTGTTGTAGTGGTGAGGGAGGTGGTACAGTGGTGAGGAAGGAGGTACGGTGGTGAGCGAGGAGGTGGAATGTTGAAGGAGGATGTACAGTAGTGAGGGAGGAGGTGTAGTGATGAGGGAGGAAGTACAGTGGTGCGGGAGGTGTAGTGGTGAAGGTGGAGGTCTAGAGGTGAGGGAGTAGATGTAGTAGTGGGTGAGGAGATGTATTGGTGAGGGAGGAGGTGTAATGGTTAAGGAGGAAGTACAGTGGTGATGGAGGTGTAGAGGTGAGGCAGGAGGTGTAGTGGTGAAGGAGGAAGTACAGTTGTGAGTGAGGAGGTGTAGTGATGAGGGAGGAGGTAGAGTGGTGAGGAAGGTGTAGTTGTGAAGAAGAGGTACAGTGGTAAGCGAGGAGGTGTAGTGGTGAGGGAGGAGGTACGGTTGTTAGGGAGAAGGTACACTGGTGAGCGAGGAGGGGTAGTGATGAGGGAGGAGGTACAGTGGTGATGGATGAGGTGCAGTGGTGAGGGAGGAGGTGTAGTGGTGAGGGAGGAGGTATAGTTATGAGGCAGGAATGCAGTGGTGATGGATGAGAAGTAGTGGTGATGGAGGAGGTCTACTGGTGAGGGATGAGGTACAGTTGTGAGGGAGGAGGTTTACTTCTGAGGGATGAAGTAGAGTGGTGAGGGAGGAGGTGTAGTGCTGGAGGAGAAGGTACGGTGGTGAGGGAGGAGGTGCTGTCCTGAGGGAGGACGTACAGTGGTGAGGCAGGAGGTGTAGTGGTGAGGGAGGAGGTACAGTGGTGAGGGAGGAGTTACATTGGTGAGGGAGGAGTTGTAGTGGTGAGGGTGGAGGTGTAGTGATGAGGGAGGAGGTACAGTGGTTAGGGAGGCGGTACAGTGGTGAGGGAGGAGCTGTAGTCGTGAGGGAAGACGTACAGTGGAGAGTGAGGAGGTGTATTGGTGAGTGAGGAGTTGTAGTGGTGAGGGAGGAGATGTAGTGGTGATGAAGGGGGTGCTGTTTTTAAGGGAGGAGGTGTAGTGGTGAGGCAGGAGGTGTAGTGATGAGGGAGGTGGTGTAGTGGTGAGGGACGTTGTACAGTGGTGGGGAGGAGGTACAGTGGTGAGGGAGGAGTTGTAGTGGTGAGGGAGGAGGTACAGTGGTGAGGGAGGAGTTGTAGTGGTGAGGGAGGAGGTACAGTGGTGAGGGAGGAGGTGCAGTGGTGAGGGAGGTAGTACAGTGGTGAGGGAGGTAGTACAGTGGTGAGGGAGGAGGTGTAGTGGTGAGGGAGGAGGTACAGTGGTGAGGGAGGAGGTACGGTGGTGAGCGAGGAGGTGTAATGGTGAATGAGGATGTACAGTGGTGAGGGAGGAGGTGTAGTGATGAGGGAGGAAGTACTGTGGTGAAGGAGGTGTAGTGGTGAGGCAGGAGGTGCAGTTGTGAGGTAGGAGATGTAGTGCTGAGAGTGGAGGTACAGTGGTGAGGGACGAGTTGTAGTGGTGATGGAGGAGGTACAGTGGTGAGGGAGGAAGTGTAATGGTGAATGAAGAAGTACAGTGGTGAATGAGGAGGTGTAGTGATGAGGGAGGAGGTAGAGTGGTGAGGGAGGTGTAGTTGTGAGGGAAGAGGTACAGTGTTAAGGGAGGAGGTGTAGTGGTGAGGGACGAGGTACGGTGTTTAGGGAGAAGGTACAGTTGTGAGTGAGGAGGTGTAGTGATGAGGGAGGAGGTAGAGTGGTGAGGAAGGTGTAGTTGTGTGGAAGAGGTACAGTGGTAAGCGAGGAGGTGTAGTGGTGAGGGAGGAGGTACGGTTGTTAGGGAGAAGGTACACTGGTGAGCGAGGAGGGGTAGTGATGAGGGAGGAGGTACAGTGGTGATGGATGAGGTGCAGTGGTGAGGGAGGAGGTGTAGTGGTGAGGGAGGAGGTATAGTTATGAGGCAGGAATGCAGTGGTGATGGATGAGAAGTAGTGGTGATGGAGGAGGTCTACTGGTGAGGGATGAGGTACAGTTGTGAGGGAGGAGGTTTACTTCTGAGGGATGAAGTAGAGTGGTGAGGGAGGAGGTGTAGTGCTGAAGGAGAAGGTACGGTGGTGAGGGAGGAGGTGCTGTCCTGAGGGAGGACGTACAGTGGTGAGGCAGGAGGTGTAGTGGTGAGGGAGGAGGTACAGTGGTGAGGGAGGAGTTACATTGGTGAGGTAGGAGTTGTAGTGGTGAGGGTTGAGGTGTAGTGATGAGGGAGGAGGTGCAGTGGTGAGGGAGGAGGTACAGTGGTGAGGGAGGAGGTACAGTGGTGAGGGAGGAGTTGTAGTGGTGAGGGAGGAGGTACAGTGGTGAGGGAGGAGGTACAGTGGTGAGGGAGGAGTTGTAGTGGTGAGGGAGGAGGTACAGTGGTGAGGGAGGAGGTGCAGTGGTGAGGGAGGTAGTACAGTGGTGAGGGAGGTAGTACAGTGGTGAGGGAGGAGGTGTAGTGGTGAGGGAGGAGTTGTAGTGGTGAGGGAGGAGGTACAGTGGTGAGGGAGGAGGTGCAGTGGTGAGGGAGGTAGTACAGTGGTGAGGGAGGAGGTACAGTGGTGAGGGAGGAGGTGTAGTGGTGAGGGAGGAGGTACAGTGGTGAGGGAGGAGGTACGGTGGTGAGCGAGGAGGTGTAATGGTGAATGAGGATGTACAGTGGTGAGGGAGGAGGTGTAGTGATGAGGGAGGAAGTACTGTGGTGAAGGAGGTGTAGTGGTGAGGCAGGAGGTGTAGTTGTGAGGTAGGAGATGTAGTGCTGAGAGTGGAGGTACAGTGGTGAGGGACGAGTTGTAGTGGTGATGGAGGAGGTACAGTGGTGAGGGAGGAAGTGTAATGGTGAATGAAGAAGTACAGTGGTGAATGAGGAGGTGTGGTGATGAGGGAGGAGGTAGAGTGGTGAGGGAGGTGTAGTTGTGAGGGAAGAGGTACAGTGTTAAGGGAGGAGGTGTAGTGGTGAGGGACGAGGTACGGTGTTTAGGGAGAAGGTACAGTTGTGAGTGAGGAGGTGTAGTGATGAGGGAGGAGGTAGAGTGGTGAGGAAGGTGTAGTTGTGAGGAAGAGGTACAGTGGTAAGCGAGGAGGTGTAGTGGTGAGGGAGGAGGTACGGTTGTTAGGGAGAAGGTACACTGGTGAGCGAGGAGGGGTAGTGATGAGGGAGGAGGTACAGTGGTGATGGATGAGGTGCAGTGGTGAGGGAGGAGGTGTAGTGGTGAGGGAGGAGGTATAGTTATGAGGCAGGAATGCAGTGGTGATGGATGAGAAGTAGTGGTGATGGAGGAGGTCTACTGGTGAGGGATGAGGTACAGTTGTGAGGGAGGAGGTTTACTTCTGAGGGATGAAGTAGAGTGGCGAGGGAGGAGGTGTAGTGCTGAAGGAGAAGGTACGGTGGTGAGGGAGGAGGTGCAGTCCTGAGGGAGGACGTACAGTGGTGAGGCAGGAGGTGTAGTGGTGAGGGAGGAGGTACAGTGGTGAGGGAGGAGTTACATTGGTGAGGTAGGAGTTGTAGTGGTGAGGGTTGAGGTGTAGTGATGAGGGAGGAGGTACAGTGGTGAGGGTTGAAGTGTAGTGGTGAGGGAGGAGGTACAGTGGTGAGGGAAGATGTGTAGTTTTGAGGGAGGTGGTACAGTGTTGAGGGAGGAGGTGTAGTTATGAGGGAGGAGGTACAGTGGTGATGGAGGAGGTTTAGTGGTGAGGAAGGAAGTACAGTGGTGAAGGAGTTGGTGTAGTGTTCACGGAGGAAGTGTCGTGGTGAGGGAGGAGGTACAGTGGTGAGGGAGGAGTTGGAGTGGTGAAGGAGGAGGTGTAGTGTTGCGGGAGGAGGTACTGTGGTGATGGAGGAGGTGTAATGGTGATGGTGGAGATGTAGTGATGGAACAGGTGTAGTGGTGAGGGAGGAAGTGAAGTGTTGATGGAGGAGGTGTAGTTTTGAGGGAGTTGGTACAGTAGTGAGGGAGTAGGTACAGCGGTGAGGGAGGAGGTGTTGTGAGGGAGGAGGTACAGTGGTGAGGGATGAGGTGTAGTGGTGAGGGAGGAGGTTCAGTGTTGGGAGAGGTGGTGTAGTGGTGAGGGAGGAGGTGTAGTGGTAAGGGAGGAGGTACAGTGGTGAGGGAGAAGGTACAGTGGTGAGGGAGGAGGTGTCGTGGTGAGGGAGGAGATGTAGTGTTGAGGGAGGAGATGTAGTGGTGAGGGAAGAGGTGTATAGGTGAGGGAGGAAGTATAGTTATGAGGGAGGAATGCAGTGGTGATGGATGAGGAGTAGTGGTGATGGAGGAGGTACAGTGGTGAGGGAGGATGTACGGTGGTGAAGGAGATGGTGTAGTGTTCACGGAGGAAGTGTACTAGTGATGGAGGAGGTGTAGTGGTGAGGGAGGAGGGGTAGTGCTGAGGGACAAGGTACAGTGGTGAGGGAGGCGTTGAAGTGGTGAGGGAGGAGGTGTAGTGGTGCGGGAGGAGGTACGGTGCTGAGGGAGGAGGTGTAGTGCTAAGGGTGGAGGTACAGTGGTGAGGGAGGAAGTGTAGTGTTGAGGGAGGAGGTGATGTGGTGAGGGACGAGTTGTAGTGGTGAGGGAGGTCATACAGTGTTGAGGGAGGACGTGTCGTGGTGAGGGAGGAGGTACAGTGGTGAAGGAGTTGGTGTAGTGTTCACGGAGGAAGTGTCGTGGTGATGGAGGAGGTTTAGTGGTGAGGGAGGAGGTACAGTATTGAGGGAGGAAGTACAGTGGTGAGGGAGCATGAGTAGTGGTGAGGGATGAGGTGTAGTGTTGAGGGAGGAGGTACAGTGGTGAGGGAGGAGGTACAGTGGTGAGGGAGGATGAGTAGTTGTGAGGGATGAGGTGTAGTGGTGAGGGAGGAGGTACAGTGGTGAGGGGGAGGTGTAGTGGTGAGGGAGGACGTGTAGTGGTAAGGGAGGAGGTACAGTGGTGAGGGAGGATGAGTAGTGGTGAGGGAGGACGTGTAGTGGTAAGGGAGGAGGTACAGTGGTGATGGAGGTGGTACAGTGGTGAGGGAGGAAGTGTAGTGTTGAGGGAGGAGGTGATGTGGTGAGGGACGAGTTGTAGTGGTGAGGGAGGTCATACAGTGTTGAGGGAGGACGTGTCGTGGTGAAGGAGGAGGTACAGTGGTGAAGGAGTTGGTGTAGTGTTCACGGAGGAAGTGTAGTGGTGATGGAGGAGGTGTAGTAGTGAGGGAGGAGGTATAGTGCTGAGGGAGAAGGTACGGTTGTGAGGGAGGAGTTGTAGTGGTGAGGGAGGAGGTACAGTGGTGAGGGAGGTGGTACAGTGGTGAGTAGGTTGGTACAGTTGTGAAGGAGGAGGTACAGTGGTTAGGGAGGTGGTACAGTGGTGAGGGAGGAGGTACAGTGGAGATGAAGGAGGTTTAATGGTGAAGGAGGAGGTGTCGTGGTGAGGGAGGAGATGTAGTGGTGAGTGAGGAGGTGTAGTGGTGAGGGAGGAGGTGTAGTGCTGAGGGAGGAAGTACAGTGGTGAGGGAGGTATAGAGGTGAGGGAGGAGGTGTAGTGATGAGGGAGGTGTAGTTGTGAGGGAGGATGTACAGTGGTGAGGGAGGAGGTGTAATGGTGAGGGAGGAAGTACAGTGGTGAGCGAGGAGGTGTAGTGATGAGGGAGGAGGTAGAGTGGTGAGGGAGGTGTAGTTGTGAGAGAACAGGTACAGTGGTAAGGGAAGAGGTGTAGTGGTGAGGGAGGAGGTACGGTTGTTAGGGAGAAGGTACAGTAGTGAGCGAGGAGGTGTCGTGATGAGGGAAGAGGTACAGTGGTTAGGGAGGCGGTACAGTGGTGAGGGAGGAGGTACAGTGTTGAGGGAAGAGGTACATTGGTGAGTGAGGAGGTACAGTGGTGAGGGAGGAGGTACAGTGGGGAGGGAGGAGGTGTAGTGGTGAGGGAGGAGGAGTCGTGATGAGGGAGGAGGGACAGTATTGAGGGAGGAGGTGCAGTTGTGAGGGAGGAGGTGTAGTGTTTAGTGAGGAGGTACAGCGTTGAGGGAAGAGATGTAGTGCTGAGGGAGGAGGTACAGTGGTGAGGGAGGAGGTGTCGTGGTGAGGGAGGAGATGTAGTCTTGAGGGAGGAGATGTAGTGGTGAGGGAGGAGGTGTATAGGTGAGGGAGGAAGTATAGTTATGAGGGAGGAATGCAGTGGTGATGGAGGAGGTTTAGTGGTGAGGAAGGAAGTACAGTGGTGAAGGAGTTGGTGTAGTGTTCACGGAGGAAGTGTCGTGGTGAGGGAGGAGTTGGAGTGGTGAAGGAGGAGGTGTAGTGTTGCGGGAGGAGGTACTGTGGTGATGGAGGAGGTGTAATGGTGATGGTGGAGATGTAGTGATGGAACAGGTGTAGTGGTGAGGGAGGAAGTGAAGTGTTGATGGAGGAGGTGTAGTTTTGAGGGAGTTGGTACAGTGGTGAGGGAGTAGGTACAGCGGTGAGGGAGGAGTTGTTGTGAGGGAGGAGGTACAGTGGTGAGGGATGAGGTGTAGTGGTGAGGGAGGAGGTTCAGTGTTGGGAGAGGTGGTGTAGTGGTGAGGGAGGCGGTGTAATGGTGAGGGAGGAGGTACAGTGGTGAGGGAGCAGGTGTACTGGTGATGGAGGAGGTTTAGTGGTGTTGGAGGAGGTGTATTGGTGAGGGAGGAGATGCAGTGGTGAGGGAGAAGGTTTAGTTGTGAGGGTGAATGTACAGTGGTGAGGGAGGAGGAGTGGTGAGGGAGGAGGTACAGTGGTGAGGGAGGAGGTACAGTGGTGAGGGAGGATGTGTATTTTTGAGGGAGGTGGTACAGTGGTGAGGGAGTAGGTACAGTTGTGAAGGAGGGGGTACAGTGGTGAGGGAGGTGGTACAGTGGTGAGGGAGAAGTTACAGTGGTGAGGGAGGAGGTACAGTGGTGAGGGAGGAGGTGTAGTGGTGAGTGAGGAGGTACAGTGGTAGGGAGGAGGTGTAGTGGTGAGGGAGGAGGTACAGTGGAGATGAAGAAGGTGTAATGGTGATGGAGGAGGTGTAGTGGTGAAGGAGGAGGTGCAGTTGTAATGGAGGATGTTTAGTGGTGAGGAAGTTGGTGTCGTAGTGATTAAAGAGATGTAGTGGTGAAGGAGGAGGTGTAGTGGTGAGGGAGGAGGTGTAATGGTGAAGGAGGATGTACAGTTGTGAGGGAGGTGTAGAGGTGAATGAGGAGGTGTAGTGGTGAGGGAGGAAGTGTAGTGCTGAGGGAGGGTGTACATTTGTGAGGGAGGTGTACAGGTGAGGGAGGAGGTGTAGTGGTGAGGGACGAAGTGTAGTGCTAAGGGAGGAGGTACTGTGGTGAGGGACTTGTAGATGTGAGGGAGGAGGTACAGTGGTGAGGGAGCAGGTGTAATGGTGAAGGAGGAAGTACAGTGGTGAGCGAGGAGGTGTAGTAATGAGGGAGGAGGTAGCGTGGTGAGGGAGGAAGTGTAGTGCTGAGGAAGGATGTACAGTTGTGAGGGAGGTTTAGAGGTGAGGGAGGAGGTGTAGTGGTAAGGGAGGAGGTGTAGTGGTGAGGGAGGTGGTACGGTGGTTAGGGAGAAGGTACAGTGGTGAGCGAGGAGGTGTAGTGTTGAGGGAGGAGGGTGAGTGGTGAGGGAGGTGTAGTTGTGAGAGAACAGGTACAGTGGTAAGGGAGGAGGTGTAGTGGCGCGGGAGGAGGTACTGTGGTGATGGAGGAGGTGTAATGGTGATGGTGGAGATGTAGTGATGGAAGAGGTGTAGTGGTGAGGGAGGAAGTGAAGTGTTGAAGGAGGAGGTGTAGTTTTGAGGGAGTTTGTACAGTGGTGAGGGAGTAGGTACAGCGGTGAGGGAGGAGGTACAGTGGTCAGGGAGGAGGTACAGTGGTGAGGGTTGAGGTGTAGTGGTGAGGGAGGAGGTACAGTGGTGAGGGAGGATGTGTAGTTTTGAGGGAGGTGGTACAGTGTTGAGGGAGGAGGTGTAGTGGTGAGGGAGAATGTACAGTGGTGATGGAGGAGGCGTAGTGGTGAGGGAGGAAGTGTAGTGGTGAGGGAGCAGGTTCTATGGTGAGGGAAGAGGTACAGTGGTGAGGGAGGAGGTTTAGTAACGAGGGAGGAGATGTAGACGTGAGGTAGGAGGTGTAGTAGTGAGGGAGGAGGTAAAGTGGTGAGGGAGGATGAGTAGTGGTGAGGGAGGAGGTGTTGTGAGGGAGGAGGTACTGTGGTGAGGGACGAAGTGTAGTGGTGAGGGAGGAGGTACAGTAGTTAGCGAAGAATACAGTGGTGATGGAGAATGTGTAGTTTTGAGGGAGTAAGTACAGTGGTGAGGGAGGACGTACAGTGGTCAGGGAGGAGGTACAGTGGTGAGGGGCGAGGTGTAGTGGTGATAGAGGAGGTACAGTGGTGAGGGAGGATGTGTAGTTTTGAGGGAGGTGGTACAGTGGTGAGGGATGAGGTGTAGTGGTGAGGGAGGAAGTGAAGTGCTGATGGAGGAGGTGTAATGGTGAGGGAGGAGGTATCATTGTGAGGGAGGAGGTACAGTGGTGAGTGAGGTGTTGTATTGATTAGGGAGGAGGTACAGCGGTGAGGGAGGAGGTACTGTGGTGAGGGAGGAGGTACTTTGGTGAGGGAGGAGGTGTCCTGGTGAGGGAGCAGGAACAGTGGTGATGGAGGAGGTTTACTTGTGAGGGAGGAGGTGTAGTGTTGATGGAGGAGGTTTAGTGGTGAGGGAGGAGGTATAGACGTGAGGGAGGAGGTGTAGTAGTGAGGGAGGAGGTACAGTGGTGAAGGAGAATGAGTAGTGGTGATTGACAAGGTGTAGTGGTGAGGGAGGAGGTACTGTGGTCAGGGAGGAGGTACAGTGGTGAGGGACGTGTTGTAGTGGTGAGGGAGGAGGTAGAGTGGTGAGGGAGGATGTGTAGTTTTGAGGGAGGTGGTACAGTGGTAAGGGAGGTGGTACAGTGATGAGGGAGGAAGTGAAGTGTTGATGGAGGAGGTGGAATGGTGAGGGAGGAGGTGTTGTTGTGAGGAACGAGGTACAGTGGTGAGGGAGGTGTTGTAGTGATGAGGTGGAGTTACAGTGGTGAGGGAGGAGGTACTGTGGTGATGGAGGAGGTTTAATGGTGATGGTGGAGATATAGTGGTGATGGAAGAGGTGTAGTGGTGATGGAGGAGGTACAGTGGTGAGGGAGGATGTGTAGTTTTGAGGGAGGTGGTACAGTGGTGAGGGATGAGGTGTAGTGGTGAGGGAGGAAGTGAAGTGCTGATGGAGGAGGTGTAATGGTGAGGGAGGAGGTATCATTGTGAGGGAGGAGGTACAGTGGTGAGTGAGGTGTTGTATTGATTAGGGAGGAGGTACAGCGGTGAGGGAGGAGGTACTGAGGTGAGGGAGGAGGTACTTTGGTGAGGGAGGAGGTGTCCTGGTGAGGGAGCAGGAACAGTAGTGATGGAGGAGGTTTACTTGTGAGGGAGGTGGTGTAGTGTTGATGGAGGAGGTTTAGTGGTGAGGGAGGAGGTATAGACGTGAGGGAGGAGGTGTAGTAGTGAGGGAGGAGGTACAGTGGTGAAGGAGAATGAGTAGTGGTGAGGGACAAGGTGTAGTGGTGAGGGAGAAGGTACTGTGGTCAGGGAGGAGGTACAGTGGTGAGGGACGTGTTGTAGTGGTGAGGGAGGAAGTAGAGTGGTGAGGGAGGATGTGTAGTTTTGAGGGAGGTGGTACAGTGGTGAGGGAGGTGGTACAGTGCTGAGGGAGGAAGTGAAGTGTTGATGGAGGAGGTGGAATGGTGAGGGAGGAGGTGTTGTTGTGAGGAACGAGTTAAGGTGGTGAGGGAAGTGTTGTAGTGATGAGGTGGAGTTACAGTGGTGAGGGAGAAGGTACTGTGGTGATGGAGGAGGTATAATGGTGATGGTGGAGATGTAGTGGTGATGGAAGAGGTGTAGTGG
This sequence comes from Mobula birostris, assembly GCF_030028105.1. NCBI lineage: Eukaryota > Metazoa > Chordata > Chondrichthyes > Myliobatiformes > Myliobatidae > Mobula > Mobula birostris. Next base: position 45,904,341 of record NC_092380.1, on the reverse strand, counting down.
TGATGGAGGAAATGTTGTGCTGAGGGAGGAGGTGTAGTGGTGAGAGAGGAGTTGTAATGGTGAGGGAGGAGGTACCGTTGTGAGGAACGAGGTACAGTGGTGAGGGAGGAGGTAAAGTGGTGAGGGAGAAGGTACAGTGGTGATGGAGGAGGCGTAGTGGTGAGGGAGGAGGTGTAGTGGTGAGGGAGCAGGTTCTATGGTGAGGGAAGAGATACAGTGGTGAGGGAGGAGGTTTAGTAACAAGGGAGGAGATGTAGACGTGAGGTAGGAGGTGTAGTAGTGAGGGAGGAGGTAAAGTGGTGAGGGAGGATGAGTAGTGGTGAGGGAGGAGTTGTTGTGAGGGAGGAGGTACTGTGGTGAGGGACGAAGTGTAATGGTGAGGGAGGAGGTACAGTAGTTAGCGAAGAGGTACAGTGGTGATGGAGGATGTGTAGTTTTGAGGGAGTAAGTACAGTGGTGAGGGAGGAGTTGTTGTGAGGGAGGACGTACAGTGGTCAGGGAGGAGGTACAGTGGTGAGGGGCGAGGTGTAGTGGTGATGGAGGAGGTACAGTGGTGAGGGAGGATGTGTAGTTTTGAGGGAGGTGGTACAGTGGTGAGGGATGAGGTGTAGTGGTGAGGGAGGAAGTGAAGTGCTGATGGAGGAGGTGTAATGGTGAGGGAGGAGGTATCGTTGTGAGGGAGGAGGTACAGTGGTGAGTGAGGTGTTGTATTGATTAGGGAGGAGGTACAGCGGTGAGGGAGGAGGTACTGTGGTGAGGGAGGAGGTGTCCTGGTGAGGGAGCAGGAACAGTGGGGATGGAGGAGGTTTACTTGTGAGGGAGGAGGTGTAGTGTTGATGGAGGAGGTTTAGTGGTGAGGGAGGAGGTATAGACGTGAAGGAGGAGGTGTAGAAGTGAGGGAGGAGGTACAGTGGTGAAGGAGAATGAGTAGTGGTGAGGGACAAGGTGTAGTGGTGAGGGAGGAGGTACAGTGGTGATGGAGGTGGAACAGTGGTGAGGGAGGATGTACTGTTGTGAGGGAGGAGTTGTAGTGGTGAGTGAGGAGGTACAGTGGTGAGGGAGGAGGTGTCGTGGTGAGGGAAGAGGTGTAGTGGTGCGGGTGGAGGTACAGTGGTGAGGGAGGAGGTGTAGTGGTGAAGGAGAAGGGACAGTGGTGAGGGAGGTGTTGTAGTGGTGAGGGAGGAGGTGTAGTGGTTAGGGAGAAGTTGTAGTGGTGAGGGAGAAGGTACAGTGGAGAGTGAGAAGATGTAGTTGTTAGGGAGGAGGTACAGTGGTGTGGGCGATGTGTCGTGGTGAGGAAGGAGATACACTGGTGATGGAGTAGGTGTAGAGGTGAGGGAGAAGGAACAGTTGTGAGGGAGCATGTGTAGTGGTGAGGGAGGAGGTTTAGTGGTGAGGGAGGAGGTGTAGTTGTGAGGGAGGAGGTGTAGAGGTGAGGGAGGAGGTGTAGTAGTGAGGGAGGAGGTACAGTGGTGAGGGAGGAGGTTTAGTTGTGAGGGAGGAGGTACAGTGGTCAGGGAGGAGGTGTACTGGTGAGAGAGGAGGTATCATGAGGGAGGAGTTATAGTTGTGAGTGAGGAGGTACAGTGGTGTGGGAGGAGGTGTAGTGGTGAGGGAGGAGGTACAGTGGTGAGGGAGGAGTTACAGTGGGGAGGGAGGAGATACAGTGTTGAGGGAGAATGTGTCGTGGTGAGAGAGTAGGTACAGTGGTGAGCGAGGATGTGTAGTGGAGAGGGAGGAGTTACAGTGGTGAGCGAGTAGGTGTAGTTGTGAGGGAGGAGTTGTAGTGGTGAGGGAGAAGGTACAGTGGAGAGTGAGAAGATTTAGTTCTTAGGGAGGAGGTACAGTGGTGTGGGCGATGTGTCGTGGTGAGGAAGGAGATACAGTGGTAATGGAGTAAGTGTAGTGGTGAGGGAGAAGGAACAGTTGTGAGGGAGCATGTGTAGTGGTGAGGGAGGAGGTTTAGTGGTGAGGGAGGAGGTGTAGTTGTGAGGGAGGAGGTGTAGAGGTGAGGGAGGAGGTGTAGTAGTGAGTGAGGAGGTACAGTGGTGAGGGAGGAGGTACAGTGGTGAGGGAGGAGGTTTAGTTGTGAGGGAGGAGGTACAGTGGTCAGGGAGGAGGTGTACTGGTGAGGGAGGAGGTATCATGAGGGAGGAGTTATAGTTGTGAGTGAGGAGGTACAGTGGTGTGGGAGGAGGTGTAGTGGTGAGGGAGGAGGTACAGTGGTGAGGGAGGAGTTACAGTGGGGAGGGAGGAGTTACAGTGGTGAGGGAGAATGTGTCGTGGTGAGAGAGTAGGTACAGTGGTGAGCGAGGATGTGTAGTGGAGAGGGAGGAGGTACAGTGGTGAGGGAGGAGGTACAGTGGTGAGCGAGTAGGTGTAGTTGTGAGGAAGGAGTTGTAGTGGTGATGGAGGCGGTACAGTGGTGAGGCAGGAGGTGTAGTGGTGAGGGAGGAGGTGCAGTGGTGATGGAGTAGGTGTAGTGGTGAGGGAGGAGGTGTAGTGGTGATGGAGTAGGTGTAGTGGAGAGGGAGGAGGTGTAGTGGTAAGGGAGGACGTACACTGGTCAGGGAGGATGTGTAGTAGTGAGGGAGGAGGTGTAGTGTTGAGGGAGGAGGTACAGTTGTGAGGGAGGAGGTGTAGTGGTGATTTTGGAGGTGTAGTGGTGAGGGAGAAGGTGTAGTGGAGAGGGAGGATGTACAGTTGTGCCAGAGAAGTTACAGTGGTGAGCGAGGATGTGTAGTGGTGGGTGAGGAGTTACAGTGGTGAGGGATGAGGTACAGTGGTGAGGGACGAGGTGTAGTGGTAAGGGAGGACGTACACTGGTCAGGGAGGATCTGTAGAGGTGAGGGAGGAGGTACAGTGGTGAGTGAGGAAGTGTAGTGGTGAGGGAGGAGGTTTAGTGGTGAGTGAGGAGGTGTAGTGGTGAGTGAGGAGGTGTATTGGTGATGGAGGAGGTTTAGTGGTGAGGGAGGAGGTACAGTATTGAGGGAGGAAGTACAGTGGTGAGGGAGGATGAGTAGTGGTGAGGGAGGACGTGTAGTGGTAAGGGAGGAGGTACAGTGGTGATGGAGGTGGTACAGTGGTGAGGGAGGATGTACTGTTGTGAGGGAGGAGTTGTAGTGGTGAGTGAGGAGGTACAGTGGTGAGGGAGGAGGTATCGTGGTGAAGGAAGAGGTGTAGTGGTGCGGGAGGAGGTACAGTGGTGCGGGTGGAGGTACAGTGGTGAGGGAGGAGGTGTAGTGGTGCGGGAGGAGGTACAGTGGTGAGGGAGGAGGTACAGTGGTGAGGGAGGAGGTGTAGTGGTGCGGGAAGAGGTACAGTGGTGAGGGAGGAGGTACAGTGGTGAGGGAGGTGATACAGTGGTGAGGGAGAAGGTACAGTTGTGAGGGAGGAGGTGTAGTGGTGAGGAAGGAGGTGTAGGTATGAGGGAGGAATGCAGTGGTGATGGATGAGGAGTAGTGGTGATGGAGGAGGTACAGTGGTGAGGGAGGATGTACGGTGGTGAAGGAGATGGTGTAGTGTTCACGGAGGAAGTGTAGTAGTCATGGAGGAGGTGTAGTGGTGAGGGAGGAGGGGTAGTACTGAGGGACAAGGTACAGTGGTGAGGGAGGCGTTGAAGTGGTGAGGGAGGAGGTGTAGTGGTGCGGGAGGAGGTACAGTGCTGAGGGAGGAGGTGTACTGCTAAGGGTGGAGGTACAGTGGTGAGGGAGGAAGTGTAGTGTTGAGGGAGGAGGTGATGTGGTGAGGGACGAGTTGTAGTGGTGAGGGAGGAGGTACAGTGTTGAGGGAGGACGTGTCGTGGTGAGGGAGGAGGTACAGTGGTGAAGGAGTTGGTGTAGTGTTCACGGAGGAAGTGTAGTGGTGATGGAGGAGGTGTAGTGGTGAGGGAGGAGGTACAGTGGTGAGGGAGGAGGTATAGTGCTGAGGGAGAAGGTACGGTTGTGAGGAAGGAGTTGTAGTGGTGAGGGAGGAGGTACAGTGGTGAGGGAGGTGGTACAGTGGTGAGTAGGTTGGTACAGTTGTGAAGGAGGAGGTACAGTGGTGAGGGAGGTGGTACAGTGGTGAGTGAGGAGGTACTGTGGTGAGGGAGGAGGTGTAGTGGTGAGGGAGCAGGAACAGTGGTGATGGAGGAGGTTTACTTGTGAGGGAGGAGGTGTAGTGTTGATGGGGGAGGTTTAGTGGTGAGGGAGGAGGTATAGACGTGAAGGAGGAGGTGTAGTAGTGAGGGAGGAGGTACAGTGGTGAAGGAGAATGAGTAGTGGTGAGGGACAAGGTGTAGTGGTGAGGGAGGAGGTACAGTGGTGATGGAGGTTGTACAGTGGTGAGGGAGGATGTACTGTTGTGAGGGAGGAGTTGTAGTGGTGAGTGAGGAGGTACAGTGGTGAGGGAGGAGGTGTCGTGGTGAGGGAGGAAGTACTGTGGTGAGGGAGGAGGTACAGTGGTGAGGGAGGAGTTGTAGTGGCGAGGGAAGAGGTGCAGTGGTTAGGGAGGAGTTGTAGTGGTGAGGGAGAAGGTACAGTGGAGAGTGAGAAGATTTAGTTCTTAGGGAGGAGGTACAGTGGTGTGGGCGATGTGTCGTGGTGAGGAAGGAGATACAGTGGTGATGGAGTAGGTGTAGTGGTGAGGGAGAAGGAACAGTTGTGAGGGAGCATGTGTAGTGGTGAGGGAGGAGGTTTAGTGGTGAGGGAGGAGGTGTAGTTGTGAGGGAGGAGGTGTAGAGGTGAGGGAGGAGGTGTAGTAGTGAGGGAGGAGGTACAGTGGTGAGGGAGGAGGTTTAGTTGTGAGGGAGGAGGTACAGTGGTCAGGGAGGAGGTGTACTGGTGAGGGAGGAGGTATCATGAGGGAGGAGTTATAGTTGTGAGTGAGGAGGTACAGTGGTGTGGGAGGAGGTGTAGTGGTGAGGGAGGAGGTACAGTGGTGAAGGAGAATGAGTAGTGGTGAGGGACAAGGTGTAGTGGTGAGGGAGGAGGTACTGTTGTGAGGGAGGAGTTGTAGTGGTGAGTGAGGAGGTACAGTGGTGAGGGAGGAGGTGTCGTGGTGAGGGAGGAGGTACTGTGGTGAGGGAGGAGGTACAGTGGTGAAGGAGGAGTTGTAGTGGCGAGGGAAGAGGTGCAGTGGTTAGGGAGGAGTTGTAGTGGTGAGGGAGAAGGTACAGTGGAGAGTGAGAAGATGTAGTTGTTAGGGAGGAGGTACAGTGGTGTGGGCGATGTGTCGTGGTGAGGAAGGAGATACAGTGGTGATGGAGTAGGTGTAGTGGTGAGGGAGAAGGAACAGTTGTGAGGGAGCATGTGCAGTGGTGAGGGAGGAGGTTTAGTGGTGAGGGAGGAGGTGTAGTTGTGAGGGAGGAGGTGTAGAGGTGAGGGAGGAGGTGTAGTAGTGAGGGAGGAGGTACAGTGGTGAGGGAGGAGGTTTAGTTGTGAGGGAGGAGGTACAGTGGTCAGGGAGGAGGTGTACTGGTGAGGGAGGAGGTATCATGAGGGAGGAGTTATAGTTGTGAGTGAGGAGGTACAGTGGTGTGGGAGGAGGTGTAGTGGTGAGGGAGGAGGTACAGTGGTGAGGGAGGAGTTACAGTGGGGAGGGAGGAGATACAGTGTTGAGGGAGAATGTGTCGTGGTGAGAGAGTAGGTACAGTGGTGAGCGAGGATGTGTAGTGGAGAGGGAGGAGGTACAGTGGTGAGGGAGGAGGTACAGTGGTGAGCGAGTAGGTGTAGTTGTGAGGGAGGAGTTGTAGTGGTGAGGGAGGTGGTACAGTGGTGAGGCAGGAGGTGTAGTTGTGAGGGAGGAGGTGCAGTGGTGATGGAGTAGGTGTAGTGGTCAGTGAGGAGGTCTAGTGGTAAGAGAGGATGTACACTGGTCAGGGAGGATGTGTAGTAGTGAGGGAGGAGGTGTAGTGTTGAGGGAGGAGGTACAGTTGTGAGGGAGGAGGTGTAGTGGTGATTTTGGAGGTGTAGTGGTGAGGGAGAAGGTGTAGTGGAGAGGGAGGATGTACAGTTTTGCCAGAGAAGTTACAGTGGTGAGCGAGGATGTGTAGTGGTGCGTGAGGAGGTACAGTGGTGAGTGAGGAGGTGTAGTGGTGAGGGAGGAGGTTTAGTGGTGAGTGAGGAGGTGTAGTGGTGAGTGAGGAGGTGTATTGGTGATGGAGGAGGTTTAGTGGTGAGGGAGGAGGTGTAGTGGTGATGGAGGAGGTTTAGTGGTGAGGGAGGAGGTACAGTATTGAGGGAGGAAGTACAGTGGTGAGGGAGGATGAGTAGTGGTGAGGGATGAGGTGTAGTGTTGAGGGAGGAGGTACAGTGGTGAGGGAGGAGGTACAGTGGTGAGGGGGAGGTGTAGTGGTGAGGGTGGACGTGTAGTGGTAAGGGAGGAGGTACAGTGGTGATGGAGGTGGTACAGTGGTGAGGGAGGATGTACTGTTGTGAGGGAGGAGTTGTAGTGGTGAGTGAGGAGGTACAGTGGTGAGGGAGGAGGTGTCGTGGTGAGGGAAGAGGTGTAGTGGTGCGGGTGGAGGTACAGTGGTGAGGGAGGAGGTGTAGTGGTGCGGGAGGAGGTACAGTGGTGAGGGAGGAGGTACAGTGGTGAGGGAGGTGATACAGTGGTGAGGGAGAAGGTACAGTTGTGAGGGAGGAGGTGTAGTGGTGAGGAAGGAGGTGTAGGTATGAGGGAGGAATGCAGTGGTGATGGATGAGGAGTAGTGGTGATGGAGGAGGTACAGTGGTGAGGGAGGATGTACGGTGGTGAAGGAGATGGTGTAGTGTTCACGGAGGAAGTGTACTAGTGATGGAGGAGGTGTAGTGGTGAGGGAGGAGGGGTAGTGCTGAGGGACAAGGTACAGTGGTGAGGGAGGCGTTGAAGTGGTGAGGGAGGAGGTGTAGTGGTGCGGGAGGAGGTACGGTGCTGAGGGAGGAGGTGTAGTGCTAAGGGTGGAGGTACAGTGGTGAGGGAGGAAGTGTAGTGTTGAGGGAGGAGGTGATGTGGTGAGGGACGAGTTGTAGTGGTGAGGGAGGTCATACAGTGTTGAGGGAGGACGTGTAGTGGTGAGGGAGGAGGTACAGTGGTGAGGGAGGACGTGTCGTGGTGAGGGAGGAGGTACAGTGGTGAAGGAGTTGGTGTAGTGTTCACGGAGGAAGTGTAGTGGTGATGGAGGAGGTGTAGTGGTGAGGGAGGAGGTACAGTGGTGAGGGAGGAGGTATAGTGCTGAGGGAGAAGGTACGGTTGTGAGGGAGGAGTTGTAGTGGTGAGGGATGAGGTACAGTGGTGAGGGAGGTGGTACAGTGGTGAGTAGGTTGGTACAGTTGTGAAGGAGGAGGTACAGTGGTGAGGGAGGTGGTACAGTGGTGAGGGAGGAGGTACAGTGGTGAGGGAGGAGGTGTAGTGGTGAAGGAGGAGGTACAGTGGAGATGAAGGAGGTTTAATGGTGAAGGAGGAGGTGTAGTGGTGAGGGAGGAGATGTAGTGGTGAGTGAGGAGGTGTAGTGGTGAGGGAGGAGGTGTAGTGCTGAGGGAGGAAGTACAGTGGTGAGGGAGGTATAGAGGTAAGGGAGGAGGTGTAGTGATGAGGGAGGAGGTAGAGTGGTGAGGGAGGTGTAGTTGTGAGGGAGGATGTACAGTGGTGAGGGAGGAGGTGTAATGGTGAAGGAGGAAGTACAGTGGTGAGCGAGGAGGTGTAGTGATGAGGGAGGAGGTAGAGTGGTGAGGGAGGTGTAGTTGTGAGAGAACAGGTACAGTGGTAAGGGAAGAGGTGTAGTGGTGAGGGAGGAGGTACGGTTGTTAGGGAGAAGGTACAGTAGTGAGCGAGGAGGTGTAGTGATGAGGGAAGAGGTACAGTGGTTAGGGAGGCGGTACAGTGGTGAGGGAGGAGGTACAGTGTTGAGGGAAGAGGTACATTGGTGAGTGAGGAGGTACAGTGGTGAGGGAGGAGGTACAGTGGGGAGGGAGGAGGTGTAGTGGTGAGGGAGGAGGAGTCGTGATGAGGGGGAGGGACAGTATTGAGGGAGGAGGTGCAGTTGTGAGGGAGGAGGTGTAGTGTTTAGTGAGGAGGTACAGCGTTGAGGGAAGAGATGTAGTGCTGAGGGAGGAGGTACAGTGGTGAGGGAGAAGGTACAGTGGTGAGGGAGGAGGTGTCGTGGTGAGGGAGGAGATGTAGTCTTGAGGGAGGAGATGTAGTGGTGAGGGAGGAGGTGTATAGGTGAGGGAGGAAGTATAGTTATGAGGGAGGAATGCAGTGGTGATGGAGGAGGTTTAGTGGTGAGGAAGGAAGTACAGTGGTGAAGGAGTTTGTGTAGTGTTCACGGAGGAAGTGTAGTGGTGAGGGAGGATGTACAGTGGTGAGGGAGGAGTTGGAGTGGTGAGGGAGGAGATGTAGTGGTGAGGGAGGAGATGTAGTGCTGAGGGAGAAGGTATAGTGGTTAGGGAGGAGGTACAGTGGTGAGGGAGGAGGTGTAGTGGTGAGGGAGGAGGTGTCGTTGCGAGGGAGGAGGTGTAGTGGTGAGGGTGGAGGTATAGTGGTTAGGGAGGAGGTACAGTGGTGAGGGAGGACATGTAGTGATGAGGGAGGAGGTACAGTGGTCAGGGAGGAGGTACAGTGGTGAGGGTTGAAGTGTAGTGGTGAGGGAGGAGGTACAGTGGTGAGGGAAGATGTGTAGTTTTGAGGGAGGTGGTACAGTGTTGAGGGAGGAGGTGTAGTTATGAGGGAGGAATGCAGTGGTGATGGAGGAGGTTTAGTGGTGAGGAAGGAAGTACAGTGGTGAAGGAGTTGGTGTAGTGTTCACGGAGGAAGTGTCGTGGTGAGGGAGGAGGTACAGTGGTGAGGGAGGAGTTGGAGTGGTGAAGGAGGAGGTGTAGTGTTGCGGGAGGAGGTACTGTGGTGATGGAGGAGGTGTAATGGTGATGGTGGAGATGTAGTGATGGAACAGGTGTAGTGGTGAGGGAGGAAGTGAAGTGTTGATGGAGGAGGTGTAGTTTTGAGGGAGTTGGTACAGTGGTGAGGGAGTAGGTACAGCGGTGAGGGAGGAGGTGTTGTGAGGGAGGAGGTACAGTGGTGAGGGATGAGGTGTAGTGGTGAGGGAGGAGGTACAGTGGTGAGGGAGCAGGTGTACTGGTGATGGAGGAGGTTTAGTGGTGTTGGAGGAGGTGTAGTTGTGATGGAGGAGATGTTGTGGTGAGGGAGGTGGTACAGTGCTGAGGGAGGAGGTGTTGTGGTGAGGGAGGTGTTTTAATGGTGAGGGAGGAGGTATCGTTGTGAGGAACGAAGGTACAGTGGTGAGGGAGGTATTGCAGTGATGAGGGTGGAGGTACAGTGGTGAGGGAGGAGGTACAGTGTTGAGGGAGGAGATGTAATGTTGAGGGAGGAGATGTAGTGGTGAGGGAGGAGGTACAGTGGTCAGGGAGGTGGTGTAGTGGTGACGGATGATGTACAGTAGTAAGGGAGGTGGTACAGTGTTGAGAGAGGAGGTGTAGTGGTGAGGGAGCAGGTACAGTGGTGAGGGAGAATGTGTAGTGGTGTGTGAGGAGGTACAGTGGCGATTGAGGAGGTTTAGTGGTGACGGAGGAGATACAGTGGTGAGGGTGGAGGTACAGTGTTGAGGGAGGATGTACTGTTGTGAGGGAGGAGTTGTAGTGGTGAGTGAGGAGGTACAATGGTGAGGGAGGAGGTGTAGTGGTGAGGGAGGAGTTGTAGTGGTGAGTGAGGAGGTACAGTGGTGAGGGAGGAGGTGTAGTGGTGAGGGAGGAGGTGTAGTAGTGAGGGAGGAGGTACAGTGGTGAGGGAGGAGGTACAGTGGTGAGGGAGGAGGTTTAGTTGTGAGGGAGGAGGTACAGTTGTCAGGGAGGAGGTGTAGTGGTGAGGGATGATGTACAGTAGTAAGGGAGGTGGTACAGTGTTGAGAGAGAAGGTGTAGTGGTGAGGGAGGAGGTACAGTGGTGAGGGATGAGGTGTAGTGGTGAGGGAGGAGGTACAGTAGTGAGGGAGGATGTTTAATTTTGAGGGAGGTGGTACAGTGGTGAGGGAGGTGGTATAGTGGTGAGTGAGGAAGTGAAGTGTTGATGGAGGAGGTGTAATGGTGAGGGAGGAGGTGTCGTGAGGGAGGTGTTGTAGTGATGAGGCAGGAGGTACAGTGTGAGGGAGGAGGTACAGTGGTGAGGGGTGAGGTGTAGCTGTGAGGGTGGAGGTACAGTGTTTAGGGAGGAGGTTTTACTGGTGAGGGAGGAGGTGTAGTGGTGAGGGAGGAGGTTCAGTGTTGGGAGAGGTGGTGTAGTGGTGAGGGAGGAGGTGTAGTGGTGAGGGAGGAGGTACAGTGGTGAGGGAGCAGGTGTACTGCTGATGGAGGAGGTTTAGTGATGTTGGAGGAGGTGTAGGCGTGAGGGAGGAGGTGTAGTTTTGAGGGAGGAGGTGTAGTTTTGAGGGAGGAGGTACAGTGGTTAGGGAGGATGAGTAGTGGTGAGGGAGGAGTTACAGTGTTGAGGGAGGATGAGTAGTGGTGAGGGAGGAGGTACAGTGTTGAGGGAGGAGGTGTAGTGGTGAGGGAGGAGATGCAGTGGTGAGGGAGAAGATTTAGTTGTGAGGGTGGATGTACAGTGGTGAGGGAGGAGGAGTGGTGAGGGAGGAGGTACAGTGGTGAGGGAGGATGTGTATTTTTGAGGGAGGTGGTACAGTGCTGAGGGAGGAAGTGAAGTGTTGATGGAGGAGGTGGAATGGTGAGGGAGGAGGTGTTGTTGTGAGGAACGAGGTACAGTGGTGAGGGAGATGTTTTTGTGATGAGGTGGAGTGACAGTGGTGAGGGAGGAGGTACTGTGGTGATGGAGGAGGTGTAATGGTGATGGTGGAGATGTAGTGGTGATGGAAGAGGTGTAGTGGTGATGGAGGAGATGTTGTGGTGAGGGAGGTGGTACAGTGCTGAGGGAGGAGGTGTTGTGGTGAGGGAGGAGGTGTAGTGGTGAGGGAGGAGTTGTAATGGTGAGGGAGGAGGTATCGTTGTGAGGAACGAGGTACAGTGGTGAGGGAGGTATTGCAGTGATAAGGGTGGAGGTACAGTGGTGAGGGAGGAGGTACAGTGTTGAGGGAGGAGATGTAGTGTTGAGGGAGGAGATGTAGTGGTGAGGGAGGAGGTGTAGTGGTGAGGGAGGAGGTGTAGTGGTGAGGAAGGAAGTACAGTGGTGAAGGAGTTGGTGTATTGTTCACGGAGGAAGTGTCGTGGTGAGGGAGGAGGTAGAGTGGTGAGGGAGGAGTTGGAGTGGTGAGGGAGGAGGTGTAGTGTTGCGGGAGGAGGTACTGTGGTGATGGAGGAGGTGTAATGGTGATGGTGGAGATGTAGTGATGGAAGAGGTGTAGTGGTGAGGGAGGAAGTGAAGTGTTGATGGAGGAGGTGTAGTTTTGAAGGAGTTGGTACAGTGGTGAGGGAGTAGGTACAGCGGTGAGGGAGGAGGTACAGTGGTGAGGGATGAGGTGTAGTGGTGAGGGAGGAGGTACAGTGGTGATGGAGGATGTGTAGTTTTGAGGGAGTAAGTACAGTGGTGAGGGAGGACGTACAGTGGTCAGGGAGGAGGTACAGTGGTGAGGGGCGAGGTGTAGTGGTGATAGAGGAGGTACAGTGGTGAGGGAGAATGTGTAGTTTTGAGGGAGGTGGTACAGTGGTGAGGGAGGAAGTGTAGTGGTGAGTGAGGAGGTACAGTGGTGAGTCAGGAGGTGTAGTGGTGAGGGAGAAGGTACAGTGATGAGGGAGAAGTTGTAGTGGTGAGGGAGAAGGTACAGTGGAGAGCGAGGATGTGTAGTGGTAGGTGAGGAGGTACAGTGGTGAGGGAGGAGGTATAGTAGTGAGGGGCGAGGTGTAGTTGTAAGGGAGGATGTACACTGGTCAGGGAGGATGTGTAGTGGTGGGTGAGGATGTGTAGTGGTGAGGGAGGAGGTGTAGTGACGAGGGAGGAGGTGCAGTGGTGAGGGAGGAGGTGTAGTGACGAGGGAGGAGGTGTAGTGGTGAGTGAGGATGTGTAGTGGTGAGGGAGGAGGTGTAGTGACGAGGGAGGAGGTGCAGTGGTGAGGGAGGAGGTGTAGTGACGAGGGAGGAGGTGTAGTGGTGAGTGAGGATGTGTAGTGGTGAGGGAGGAGGTGTAGTGGTGAGGGAGGAGGAGCAGTGGTTGGTGTAGAACCTGTCAAACCTGTAGGGATAAATGCCAGGCAGTAGACTAGTGGGAAGTGGCAAGTGGACATGGGAGTTGTGTGTAGCGAATTGAAAAGGTGTCCATTTTAGTGCAAGTTGATCAAGTCATCGTGTCGCTAAACAGTAGTGATTAGAGTGTGCCGGTTGCTTCAAGCACCTATGGTTGTGGGGGAGTAACTATTCTTGAACCTGGTGGTGTGGACTTCAGGCCTCTGCATCACTTGCCCGATGGGAGAAAATAGAAAATAGCTTAGCCCGTATGGTAGGATTCATTGATGGTAGATCATAAACATGAGAATAGATGATTGATGTAGCCTTCTTGAGACAATTTCTCTTGTAGGTACTAGCTCTGGTCTAGAGGGACATGCTCATGGTGTGCTGGGCGCATTCCTCTACTCTCCACAACTTACTCCATTCCCGTGTATTCGAATTACCGTACTAGACCATGATGTAACTGGTCAGGATACTTTCTGCAGTAGATTATTACAACAGTGACAGTGCAGTAAGGCAGCACAGGTCAATGTTATATGCCAGTGGTTTCCCATCTTTTGCAGTGAAGGTTCTATTCATGTTCAGTTAAATAATTCTGCCCTCCGCCCATCCCTCCAAATTCCTGATGATACCTCGTGCTGTTACCTTTTCAGCAGTTGGAGCCATCCAAAGAGTTCCTGGGTCCTGCGATCAGCCGTGAGGTTAGACAGACTGAGCACTGAGCATGTTTCTAGCCACATTTACATTTTTATGATCTCTCTAATTCCATCACCTCAATATCACCTCACCCCTTTGTGCATTTGATATCCTTCTCTCAGCCTTGTGCACCCTTCATCTCAACACTAAACTCAGTCCTGTCATCAAACCCATTGAGATATATTGTACAAAGCACTGACTCTGATGGACTTACTGACATAGAGTTGGATCACAGCACAGTACAGCCCAGATACAGGCCCCACAGTACCAAACTAAACCATATCCCTGCTGCTTGGACATGAACCATATCCCTCCATTCCCAGCGTATTTATTCCTGCTAAGCGCACTGAATTATGGTCTTGCTGTTCTGCATCCAAGTCCTTGAGGCTGTCATACATTCATTGACCTCCACAGCCATCTGCTTCTTCTGCCTTGCCGTCTCGACCAGGAGAGCAACTGGACCACTTTAATATGCAAGACCTATTGCCCAACATCCCCGAGGAAACTCTGTAGTTCACATTTCCTCGACGAGTCATTCCTACGTTTAGTGAGCCAAACTCACTTTCTTCACTGATGTTGAAACCTCTTAGCAGCCACATCATAGTTCCCCTTTAAGAAGCCCTGGCCAGCTTAAGCACTTGAGGGTGGATTGAATTGGTACTAGCAAGTTGTGGGACAGGCCCCTTGCTGGTGACATATGCTGCCAATAAACAGCATTGTTAATCCTGGGATTGTTCAATTAATAACTGAACAACTCAAGTTGGCAAGCCGTCTGCATTAAACGCAGTGGGTGCGTGCTCATCACACTCCTTCCATCTGTTTCTGGCTCCACTTGCTTTGGCTCCCCACGTGTCTGGGCATGCAGCAAGCACGGAACAACGATATTACACAAGAGGAGTGCGAACTAAGGGGGTTGTGTGCATCTCTCAATTTGCCTCAGTAATCGAGAGCAAGAGAGGAAGCAGCCCATAGGAGATAGCTGAAGGCAACGAAGAGAATGGAAAGAATGTTTTGGCCGAGCTGGAGAGAATGTAGTATTTACACGAGGAGCGGATTCCAGTGGGTACACAGTAACAAGATGGATCTATCACACTGTCTGGATGTCTGGACATAGATTGGTCCTTAAAAACAGAGACTGCATGAGGATTGGAAGAGACTGAAGGGAGAAAATAATTGCCAAAAATACTGTGGTTTTGCAAGTGAGAAGGGAATGCATGCCAAGGTGTTGGGCTTCAGTTTAAGTGAAATTAGATGAGTGGGGAGTAACAGGGTGAGATTAGATATTTTAATCGGGGAGCTGGATTTCAGTTAACTCTGCTGTTTTCAGTGCCTGGCCTATACTGTGAAGAACAAGCACACAGGATGTTGTTTAAATAGAATCTATGGAATGGTGCTGTGTGGAGGAATACAGCCATCCTTGTATACAAAGCATAGAAAGTCATCCTGAAAGTACAATGTAAACAAAATGGCTTTGATATTTATTGCAAAAAGGAGCTTAAAGACAGGACATTTTGGTGCAATTATGCCAGGTAATGTTCAGACACCCACGTATATTACTTGCTATTTAAAGAGGTATATATTGTACTTACACTGACAGCAGTTCAGGGAAGGATAACTAATTGGTAGAGGAATTGTCTAAAGTGGGATTAGATAGATTAGGCCTGTACCCTTGGAGTGCAGAATAACCTGAGGTAACCTAATCAAGTTGTGAGGAGGCTTAATAGAGGAGATGGTGAGATCATGTCCTCCTCCCACTCCCAGAGTCTAGAACAAGTAGCCAGACCCTCAGAATAAAGAGATAGCTATTTAAGACAGCGTGAGCAGGATTGTTTTCCCTGGGTAACATACATCCTTGGAGGCCACTTGGAGGCCTCTGGACCCCAGAGTGCTGTGGATCTATTAAGTATTGTCCACCCAGAGATAGAGAGCATTCAGAGTCTAGGGCCAGACAAGAAGTTGGAGCAAAGGCCAAAGTATGATGGAACAGCCATAATATCAGGAACAGTAGACTGAATGGACTACTCCTTTTGCTTCTTTGGAAATAATTGGAGATAATGAGGCAAACAATAGGCCGAAGGGCCTGTTTCTACACAGTATAACTCTAAGGCATCATCCGCAGTAGCTGATGACAGGAATGTAGGAATGGTCCCTCGGTGAGGAGTGAGGGCTTCAAGGAAGATCACTGCCAGCAGTGGAGCTTGGTGGAGGTCTTCTGGCAGGGTGACATGTACCCCAGTGACGTCAACTCCAGCCTGTGAATGATTAGAGTCATTGAGTAATATAGAGGGTTGTAGGCCCTTCAGCACTTCTTGTCCATGGCTTCTGAGGTGCCCACCTAAGATAGTCCCATTTTGCCCGAATTTGATCCATAATCTCTCTCCATTCTGGAGTAAACCTTTTAGTGGAAGCACATACTCAGGGGGGAGTTAAACAGAGGCTAAGCAGCCTGTGGTCAGTCCCGAAGTTGCCCAGTCTGGTCTTATGATGTCGGCAGAGCACGCGACAGATAGTAAAACAACAGCCCAGCATGAATTGCTCCCAGCTTTACCTTGACTACAGTTCAAAGTTTGAGTTGCAGTTCATGTTGCTTTAGGTAGACAGACATTTGGATAAGAGGTTTCCACTGAGGGCAAGTAATGATCAGATCTGTTTCACCACCACACTGCAGTGGACTCTATTTCTTCTACTTTTGTCTTCTCTTGCAGAACAGTGTACATTTAACTATGTTTCTTGCCTTTGATGCTATGAGCCTGTGATGCTGCCACAAGCTTGTGTTTCATTGTTCCTGTGTATACACGTACTTGTGCGGATGACCATATTTTTTAAACAAAATAAGCTTTATCCATAACTTAAAAAATATTTACAAGAGTAAACTGTGGAATACCTTTTCATTCCTACATTCGTAGACAATGCATTTGGTGATAAATTACATTTTATTGAAACCAATAGCACCATGCCCACTCACGCAGCCTCCTGGGCTGGTGCACTACTACAACAACTGAGGAGCCTCCTCTCCCAACCCGGCCAGCAGTGGAAGAACCCTATGTTGTCATCCTCTGCCACTGAACTATTGTGCTGGTCCAGCAAACTTCTGTTCATCCATCAGCAGGTACTCCTGCAGCCTGAAATGTGTCAGTCAGCAGCATTCCTCTACAGATGTCTTGGTGTGTGGGCAGACCAACAAGTTTCAAGCAGCCAAAGGTCATCCTTCACCAAGTTGTTGGTTTTCCAGCAGCACTTGACGTCCATCTCTCCGTCTGTCTCTGGGAACAGCAGTGCCCTCTATTCGGCAGCTGCTTCAGCCGAACCATGGCAGAGGCCTTGCATCTTTCTCCACACCCCCTTTTCAAACGCACAGTCCTCAAAGTGGTGAGCGATTATCTTGTCCCCACTGCAGACATCTCAGGAGAAGCACACAGTGGAAGTGATGTTCCGGCATGCAGGTGGGCTCTGACTGGGAGTGCCCCTCTTGTCACCAGCAAGCAAGATCTTGGTGCCCATTGGTAAGATCTGATGATGATGGTCTGGACAGTGTGCTCAGGGAAACACCTTACTGTGTCTATCGAGTTCTTCTCCTGCAGTGTCTGCAGGACGTTCTGTGCTAACCACTGCCCAATGGACTTGTAGTCTAAGGTGTTGGATTGGAAGAACATATCCACCAACGACAGGAAGTAAGGCAACATCTATGTTACTGTAATCTATTGCATAGCATTGGAGCCAGACCTATCCTTCGCAACACTTGGGACAGATAGGACCTCGACACATAATGATACTTGGTGCCTACATACTTTGTTTCCACACAGCCTGATGCAGCCACATATGAAGGTGGTCATCAGAGTGGGAGCAACACTGGGTACATTTTCCCCCCTGTTGTCCAGGGACTTGTGCATCATGTCCCATTTGCCTTGCTCTATCCTGGATCCCCAGATGAACCTGAAGACGGCCCAGGTGATTTACAAGCTGGAGGAGTGGGGGATGGGCCACACCTGCACCAAGTACAACAGCCCTGACAGCACCTCATACCTGGTGACCAGGTTCTTCTTAGTGATTTAGAGGCAACATCCTTTCCACAGTCTCAACATCTGTTTTACCTTCCCAATCCATTCCAGCCAATACTTGTTACATGTTTGAGCCTCTCCAATGCAAATCCACAGTACCTTAGATCAATCAGACCTGATGGTGACGGGGACACTGGATTGGTTGGGCCCGTTGCCAAAGAGCATGGACTCTCTGTCTGTGCGGTTAAGTCTGGCCCTTGATGCCAAATTAAGCTGGTCGCAGCTGCTGATCAATCTGTGAAGTGACCTCAAATCTGAACAGAAGGCATCATCCATATATAGGAAGGTTTTCATCTGGGCCCCTTGACTGTCTGGCAACTTCACCCCTCTTATACTCTAATTCTTCTTCATGCCTTTGGGAAAGGGTTCTCTACCGCACACAGACAAGTCAGGGGAGAGTGTGCAACTCTATCAGAATCCAGACTTGATCAGGAAGCTATCTATTTCCCACCCACTGATTTGGACTGCACCACAGATGTCTGTACAGAGCTTCTCGACCCAATTCCTGATTTCTTCCCCAAAGCCTATTCTGCAGGCCACATCCATCACCTATGTGTGTGTGATGTAGCATAGTGATTATTCCAGCTTGGAGTTGAAATCCAGCATCCTCTGTAAGAAAGTTTGTATTTTCTTCCTGTGTGTGTGGATTTACTCTGAGTACCCGGGCCTCCTCTCACAATCCAAGGACATACCGGTTAATAGATTGTTATTATAAATTGTTCTGTGATTGGTTAAGGATTAAACAGGTGGATTGCTGGACAGTGTGGTTCATTCGGCCAGAAGGTCCTGTTCCACACTGTATCACTAAATAAATAAGTAAATATATAAAAATATCCTTTTGAAGGCTTTCTCCTGTAAGGTGACCAGGCAGGCATCCACTCCCGCTCACCCCCACTCTCAATTACCTTCCTGCCAGGCACAGCACAGGTTTAGTCTGGTGGATCACCCATTCTAGAGCAGTCTTGACCCTGTCAAACAAAGGCCTTGGACAGGATCTTGTAGTCTACATTCAACAACAAAATAGGTCTCCAATTCCTGATGTCATCCCTGACCCCTTTCTGCTTTTAGATGAGAGTTGAGAGTAATGATGCCCTTCTCATGGAATCCAACATGCTACCAGCTAGGAGCATAGCATAGTACACTTCCAGCAGGTCTGGGCCCATCTAGTCCCACAGAGCCAACTATAAGTCAGCCAGTAGGTTGTCATTTCCGGGTGTTTTGTTTGAATCAAATGAACCAGTCAGTTCTTCCAGGGTCAGACTCTCCCACTTGCTGTTGTCTAGCACCTTTGTGATAGAGAACAGGAAGTTCTGAAAAGCTGTGTTGTCTGTGGTCTTTCCATTGTACTGACAGGTTTAGGAGGATTTCAATATGTCTGTCTATGATCTTGTCACTGAGACACCCTCTTCCTTAAGGCTGTGATCACAGAGGCCCCTGTCAACCTTTTGGAGGAAGAAGTTTGAGCACGTCTCATCTTGCCCCATGGAGTGGACCCTGGATCAGAAGATGATCTTAGGAGCTTTGGAGGGAAGAGCTGGGCATGTGGTCCTTCACCTCTCATAACTCTTCCCTTGCACCAATTCCCCTCGACTACAGAAGAAGTCGCTGCAACTCTGTCTGGAGTTCTGATAGTTCCCTCAGGCCCTGGCTTACTTTTTGAACCCTTTTGTTGATGAAGAACTTCTTGATTGACTAGATTTGAGACTGAGGTGATCATGGCATTTTCTGAAATGTCATAATATCAACTGGTGAGGTACTTGGTACGGTTAGCAGCGCAGCTGTCTCACGGTCCCTGAGACCTAGCTCACTTCTGATTTTGTACCTTTGTGGAATTTACATATTCACCCTGTGACAGTGGCGGCTTCCAACAGGTGGTACACTTTCATGGTCTACTGTCCTCTCCTATCAGATTCCTTCTTCCTAAAGCCTTTGGCCTCTTCCACCTATCACCTCCCAGCTTCTTACATCATTTCCTTTCATCTCCCTTCCCACTCACACCCACCTGCCAGCTTGTGCTCCTCCCCCCTCCCCTACCTTCTTATTCTGGCTTCTCTCCCCTTCCTTTCCAGTCCTGGAAAGGAGGGGTCTTGGCCCGAAATGTCAACTGTTACCTTACCTCCACTGATGCTGCCTGGCCTGCTGAGCTTTTCCAGCATTTCGTGTGTGTTGCTCCAGATTTCCAGCATCTGCAGAATCTCTTTTGTCTCTGGTAGATAACTGAACCCTGTAAATTACACCTCATGTAGATGAATATAGACATTTGGAATTCAGAATTATTCCTAGAAGAACCTCATTTTGTCGGATTAACACTTATTAACAAGATCCCATTTTCAGACAGACTCTATATAGCCAGAAGAATTGACGCCAAGTAGTTTCAACATAGAAAATTCCAGAATGATTTGAATGTTTTGTTGCCCAAAGGGAGAATGACAACAAGCAAACCAAAGAGATGTTATTCCCATTCTCAGCACTTGATGATATTGCTGCACATTGTGTAAATAACACCTTTAATTGCCAATGTGATTCCAATTGGTTAGCTCATTTAATGTAATGAACTTTATTAATTCTGAACCAAAAGCTGTGCAGTTACTGATTGGATATGTTTATTAGCAGTCTGGTTGCTACATTAACAGGCTTGTGCCTTGCATAAAATCTGGCCTGACTAATTGGAGTTGTTCGACTCTGGAGAACGCATTTCTTTCTACCTCCTTTCATTAGTCATCGTGGCACGTTGGAACAAAGCCCTGGTCAAGTAATGTGCTGTTAACTTTTGCTGGAGTGTGAATTGTCAAACAATTTATAACATTTGACGTAGTGCCCAGAAGTAGCAGCTGCCAGCAGTGGGTTTGTACAGTGATTCAGTGCTGACTGTCGTTTGCGGCTTCTACACTGCAAACATTTTATTGGCCTGTTTTTCCTCACTTTCTCTGATCAAAAGACAGAGGCAGAAAAGCTGAAAACTGCCTAGTTTTTCTTTTTGATTACTTAAAAGGGCGAGTTTTTTTTTAATTTGGGAAAACAGGCGTGTCTGTCATTCATCAAAACACCACCTTTACAATAGTTGTAGGATTGACATTAGGAACTTCCACAGCCATGAAGTCAGGGTAACAAAACTTTGGATCACCTTTACTGGAATGTGTGTGTTTTACCTCTCCTATACACACTCAGTGGCCACTTTATTAGGTACACCTGCTCAATAATGCAAATATCTAATCAGCCAATCAGGTGGCAGCAACTTAATGCATAAAAACATGCAAACATGGTCAAGGTTCAGTTGTTGTTTAGATCAAACATCTGACTGGGAAAGAGATGTGACCTAAGTGACTTTGGCCGTGGACTAATTGTTGGTGCCAGATGGGGTGCTTTGAGTATCTCAGAAATTGCTGACCTCCTGGGATTTTCAAACACAACTGTCTCTATAGATTACAGAAAATGGTGCAAAAAGCAAAACAAAAACATCCTGTGAGCAGCAGTTCTGTGGGTGTAAATGCTTTGTTAATGAAAGAGGTCAGTAGAGAATGGCCAGACTGGTTCAAGATGACATGAAGGCAACAGTAACTCAAATAACCATGTGTTATAACAGTAGTGAGTATCTATAAATGCACAATACATTAAACCTTGGTGGATGGGCTACAGCAGCAGAAGACCACGGACATATACTCAGTGGGCACTTTATTAGGTACAGGAAGCTCCCAATATAGTTACTACTGAGTGTATTTATGACTTGCCCTACAACACTCCCCAGGGCTCTACCATTCACTGTGAAAGTCCTACTTTGTATTTGTCAAAATTAAAATCCATTTGCCATTCCTCAATCTACTTGCTCAGCTGAACACGGTCCTACTGTAATTCCTGTTAACCATTTTCATTGTCTTCAGTACCACTTATCATAGTTCCATGTGCAAACTTATTAATCATGCCTTGTACATTCTTATTTAAATCATTAATATAGATGACAGATAAGAAAAGGCTCAGCATCAATCCCTTGGAAAAATGACTAACTGGAGACTGAAGTCTGACAAAAACTTCCATCATCACCCTCTCTGCTTCCTACCATCAGGCCAATTGTGTGTCCCATTAGCGAGCTCTCCCTGCATTCAATGTGATCTTCCATAACAGCCTACAATGCTAAACCTTCTCAAAGGCCTTTCTGAATTCTGCATAGACTACATCTACCATCCTGCCCTCATTGACCTTAGTTACTTCTTAAAAAAACATGTGAGACATAATCTCCCATGCACAAAGTCATGCTGACAGTGCTGACTTAAACCTTTCCAAGTGTATATACATCTTGTCCCTCAGAATCCCCTCCATTAACTTACCTACCGAAGATGATGATAGGCTCTGTTCAAGTTGAAGTTGAGGTTCAAGATTATTGACATCCAACCGTGTACATGTGTACCACCAAATGAAACAATATTCCTCTGGACCAAAGTGCACAACACAGTACGTATAACTCATACATAACCACATAAATTTCAAAGTTCGAAATAAATTTATCAAAGAACACACACTGTATGTCACCTTACAACTCTAAGATTCATTTATTGTGGGCATTCATAGTAAGTACAAGAAAAACACTAGAATCAATGAAAGACTGTATCATACAGGATAGACATACAACCAAAATGCAACAGTCAACAAACTGTGCAAACACAAAAAAAATTAATAACAATAATTATTCTGTCAGGGATACGTTTTTATGCAGAGAGTGGTGAGTGTGTGGAATGGGCTGTCGGTGACGGTGGTGGAGGCGGATACGATAGGGTCTTTTAAAATTCCTGGACAGTTTCATGGGGCCATGGGTAACCCTAGGTAATTTCTAAGGTAAGGACATGTTCAGCACAGCTTTGTGGGCTGGAGGGCCTGTATTGTGCTGTAGGTTTTCAATGTTTCTAAATAAGCAGTGAATATTAATAATAAATAAGCAATATATATATATAGACATGAGATGAAGAGACCTTGAAAGTGACTCCATAGATTGTGGGAGCAGTTCAGTGGTGGGGTGGGTGAGTTGAGTTCAGCCCCTCAACTCTGAGTTTGATGGTTGAGGGGTAATAACTGCTCCTGAAGCTGGTGGTGTCATGCCCTGAGGCTCCTGTACTCCTTCCTGACAGCAGCAGTGAGAAGACAGCATGCTTTGGGTGGTGGGGGTCTCTGATGATGGATGCTGCTCTCCTCTCACAGTACTCCTTGTAGATGTACTCAGTGGTGGAGAGGGCTTTACCTATGATTGAATGGGCCATATCCACTACTTTTTGTAGGATTTTCTATTCAAGGACATCGGTGTTTCCATACCAGGCTGTGATGCAGCCAGTCAATATGCTCTCCACTACACATCTACAGAAGTTTGTCAAAGTTTTAGATGACATGCCAAATCCTTGCAAACTTCTCATAAAGTGGAGGTGCTGCCATGCTTTCTTCGTAATAGGGCTTACAGCAGGGGTGTTAAACTACCGGCCCACGGGCCGTATCCAGCCCGCGAAGGGGTCCAATCCGGCCCGCGGGATGATTTGGGGAAGAAGTATATTCACGACCATTTATTATGTATCTGTACGGCAGCCGCTCTCTCCCACCGCTGTCTGTGCCGCCTGCTGCGCCGGCAGCTCGTTGTGAGTACTTAGAAAACAAACGGCGGCAGTTAACCACCCGCTGTGCGTAAACACCTACCAGCCTGCACTGAAGACCACTAGGGCCCCACTTACGTCGTCAGACACAGTATAAACACACAGAGTACTCAGGTCAGTAACACCTGTAGCAAGGCTGAGGCTGTTTGCTGCTGCGGTTCAAAATGCTTTCCAAGAAAAGAAAAGTTGGCATCGAAGGTCGGATATTCAACCATAATTGGAAAGATCGTTTTTTCTTCTGTGAGGTCAACGGCAAATCCGTGTGTCTGCTTTGCTCGCAACAGGTGTCTGTGGCAAAAGAGTACAATATCAAACTATATTATGAGACGTCACACGGAGAGAAGTGTGACACAGGACGACTCAGAACGCAGAAGTTAAATGAGCTTGAAGCAGCTCTGAAAAAACAGCAATCAGTGTTCACCAAAAGTCGAGATACTCATGATGGAGTTGTCAAGGCCAGCTGTATTATTGCCAACAATATAGCTGCTGCGTCGAAGCCATACGCAGAGGGGGAATTCATCAAAGCATGCATGCTGACGGCGGCTGAGCTGGTGTGTCCTGAGAACAGACAGGCTTTTCAAGAAATACTGTGGCAGAGAGAATGGGAGACTTTGCAGGAGATTTGAACAGTCAACTAAAGGACAAAGTGAAGTCATTTATTGCCGCCTTTATTGCAATTGATGAGAGCACCGACGTGACTGATGTAGCTCAATTGGGAATATTTATTCGTGGTGTTGGTGCATCTTTGATGGTCGGGGAAAGGGAGGCATTTATATCAAATACAAAAGAGTGTTGCAGTTACTAGGGTAGGTAATGGAAACAGAAGAGAGGAAATTGTGTGGAAGGTTAAGGCTGGGGCATTGTGCATTAAACAAAACATTGAAAATGATAGGGAAATACCAGACAGGATTGTGTGAGGAATGTCAGGAAGAGGAGTTAGTAGAACATGTAGTTTTGTGTTGCAGGGAGTATGGGATACAGAGAGAGATGATGAGAAATAAATTAAGGGAGTTGGGGATGCAGGAATTCACATGAAAAGGGTTGCTGGGCATGGGTGAGAGAGCACAAGTCCGGGTATTTTTAGCGTTTTTAAGGGGTACAGGGGTTTTTTATAGAATATGACGAATAAACAGGAATAGGATACTAGGATGGTCAAAGATGGGAGGGTGAAGTGTAGGTTTGTGTGTGTGTGTGTGTGTGTGATTGGGTGAAGGGATTTAGAATGTATGTCTAGTGCACATTCTGGAGCAGAAGGTGGTGGTAATGCACCATTAAGCTGGATGCCAACCGCCGTAAAACAAGATACAGAGAGAGAGAGATCTTTGATGGTTGCTGAGGAGTTTGTGGAGATGGTGCCCATGACAAACACCACAATGGCGAATAACGTTTTCTCCAGCCTTGTCGAGGCCTTGGACAGACTGAGTGTTGACTGGAGTCACGCTGTCGGCGTGGTAACAGATGGCGCACCGTCCATGGTCGGGGAAAAGGCAGGTGTTGTTGCGAAACTCAGAGAGAAAGTTCAGACAGGGAATCCGGAGCAGGAACTCTGGAATTTTCATTGTATTACACACCAAGAGGCGTTATGTAGCAGGAGCCTGAAAATAGACAATGTCATGGATGTAGTCATCAAAATGGTTAATTTTATTAGAGCCAAGAGACTGAACCATTGGCAATTTGACACTCTTTTGTCTGAAGGTAATATTGGACTCGGCCCACCCTACCACACTGAAGTCTGCTGGTTGAGCAGAGGGGTTGTGCTCAAACGTTTTTTTCAATTACGTGCCGAAATTGAACTATTCATGAACGAGAAAGGGAAGCCAGTGGCAGAGCTGGATGACCCAGAGCTTCATGATCTTGCATTTTTATAACAGAGCACTTAAATGTGCTTAATGTTAACATGCTAGGCCACAACAAACTTGTTACGGAATGCTACGACAGCATTCGTGCCTTTCAAATTAAATTAGGCCTGTGGGAGATGCAACTATCCCAGAGCAACTCAGCTCATTTCCCCTCTTTGCAGTCTGTGCGTGTCACTCATGGGAATAATGACAACATGGACAGGTACAAGGACAAATATCACGGCTGAAAAATGAGTTTCAGAATCGTTTCCAAGTCTTCACTCAGCTCGAGAAGGAGCTCTCACTATTTTGCTCGCTGTTTGCCGTTAACGCAGCATCAAATGTGCCAGAGGAACTCCAAATGGAACTAATTGAAATTCAGTGTAACTCGGCTTTGAAATATAAATTTGAGACTGTGGGTCTTGACTCATTCTATCAATACCTGGGACCGATGTATCCCAAGATGACAGACTTTGCCTCAAAGATCCTTTGCATGTTCAGGACAACGTATCTCTGTGAGCAGGCGTTCTCCATAATGAACATTAACAAATCCAAACTGCGCTCACAGCTGACACACAGACATCTAAATGACATTATGAAAATCACAACTACCCAGAAACTGGTCCCTGATGTTGACAGGCCAAGAGATGTAAGGTGTCTGGAAGAAGCAAGTGAAAAATGACTGACACTGTTCGATGCACTGCGACATGTAAGCAAAATGCATTATGAAATATTGAGTGTCATAATATTGTGAGTCATTCATTTTCTGACTATTCTATTATTGTAAATGTGATCACTTCAATAAAAATTAGAGGCTAACTATGTTCATTGTCTGAGTTTGATTGCTGGAAGCAGGCTAATAAAAATTAGGTGCAGTAGTGTAGCCTACGTTTACACTTTGTTTTGTTAGGTCTACATTTGTGACTGCTAATGTTCGATTTTAAATTGTTTACTAATGGAAAGGGTGTGGCTCCCAAAACAATCTTAGCCAAAATAGCATCGTTTTTTCTCTCTCATCACAACTTTCTTGTAGCCTATGACTGTAAGTTAATACCAATCATAAAAATGCTTGCTAGGCATCCTTCTTCATAAGAAATGAAATTCATAAAGTGAAACACTTTATAGTTATAGCAGAGACTCAGACACATGAGAGCAGGTTGAAAAAACAAAGGTAACAAAAGCTGTGGGAGCACACGTGCGTGCATTCACGCATGCACAGCTGATCCGGCCTGCATGAAGTCGCATTTTGCCCAATCCGGCCCGTGACCTAAAATGAGTTTGACACCCCTGGCTTACAGACTGGGCCCAGGACATGATAACACTGAGGAATTTAAAGTTGCCAGCCCCCTCTGCCCCGATCCCCCGATGGTTCATGGACCTCCAGTTTCCACTTCCTGAAGTCAATAATAATCTCCTTGGTCTTTCTGGTACTGTATTGAGTGAGAGGTTGTTGTTGTGGCACCACTCAGCCAGATTTTCAATCTCCCTCCTAAATGCTGATTTGCCACCACCTATGATTCTGCCAATGATAGTGGTGTCATCAGCAAACCTAAATATGTCATTGGAGCTGTGCTTAGCCTCCCAGTCATAAGTGTAAAGCCAGTAGACCAGGGTCTAAGCACGCAGGCTTGTGCTGATGGAGATTGTGGAGGAGATGTCATTGGCTATCCAAGCTGACTGAGGTCGCCAAGCGAGGAATTTGAGAACCAAGAGAGCAAGGTCTTGAAGGTTATTAGTTTGTTTTGAGGGGATGATAATATTGAATGCTGAACTATAGATGTTGAGGGGCATCCTGATGTATGCATCTTCACTGTCCAAATGTTCCATGGTTGAGTGAAGAGCCAATGAAATAGCATCTGTTGTTGACCTCTTGTGATGGTAGACAAATTATAATGGAGCTAATCCACTTCTCAACCAGGAGTTGATATGTTTCATCACTACCTCTCAAACCACTTCAACACAGTGTTATAAATGCAACTGGATGATAGTCATTAAGGCAGGTTACCACGTTCTTCTTAGGCACTGGTATAATTGAAGCCTGTTTTAAGTAGAGGGGTACCTCAGACTGCCGAAGTGAGAGGTTAAAGATCTCAGTGAACACTCCAGCCAGTTGATCAGTACAAGTCTTTATTACTCGGCCAGGTACCCTATGTGGGCCGGAAGCTTTTCATGGGTTTACCCCCCCTGAAGGCTGCTCTTATGTCAACCTCAGAGACTAAAATCACAGGGTCATCATAGGCTATGGGAGCTCATGAAGGTGCTGCCATGTCTTGATGGTCAAAGTGAAGGAAAAAAATGAATTGGACTCATTCAAGGAACAAAATATTGAGTGAAAACTACAAGGGGTGATTGATATGTCCATGGCCTAAGGTAGGAGTCAACTTTTAGAAAACCTAGCACATTTATTTTTCAACATAGTCCCCTCGTGGCCTAAGGTAGAAGGAGATGAGTTACTAACCAAACTTTCTGCATAATCACTCAGAGCTGAACTGCATGTGCATGTAACGAGAGCTGTATAACTCATCTCCTTCATCTTTACTTATCAATCACCCCTGCTGTGAACACTTTCTGGAGGTCCAAGATCTGTATGCTCCATGACTACTGGACTAAGTGTGTAAATGTAAGAGGGGACTATGTTGAAAAATAAATGTGTTAAGTTTTCTAAAACTGACTCCTTCTACCCTAGGCCACGAACTTATCAATCACCCCTCGTATGTCTCTTGGCTTCACTCTGATGTGGGAGATAGCATTCAAGACCTGCCACAGCTGTCGATCGTCCTTCAGTGATGCAAGTTTGGTCTGAAATTACCACTTCCCATGTGAGATGCCTTTCTGGATATCATACCAGGATCTTGTATTTCACTTCATCCCCAAACCTGAACGCCCCTGATGTGGCCCTCAGCAGATAGTGGATCTTGTGGTTCATGCAGGGCTTCTGGTTGGGAAAGACGCTGAATGATTTTGTGGGGACACACTCGTCTACGACTGTTTTTATAGAGTCTGTGACAACTGTGGTGTATCATTTCAGATCCTCTGAAGAATTCTTGAACACGGCCCAGCCCACCGACTCAAAGCAATCTCGTAGCTGTTCCTCCTCCTCTCACGACCACCACTTTAATGACTTCCCTTCTGAAGCTTTGCTCTTTAGCCTCTGCTTGTATGCAGGTAGGAGGAGGATAGCCAAATAATCAGATTTCCCGAAGTGCCATGTGGGGATCCTGTGGAATAAATCAAAATGTAGTATTATCACAAACAAGTTAACAAATAATACAGTGCATTTATGACCAAGTTAAAAAGTAAATGAGATAGTACTTCTGGTGCTTCATAGTTGATGAGACCTGGCTGGTGACAGGGAACTGAATTCCCTGGGGGAAGAAGCTGTTCCTCATCCTAACAGTATTTGTCCTAATGCTATGGCACCATCTGCCTGATGGTGAGGAGTTAAAAGGATTGTTGGATGGATGGGAGGGATCACAGATGATACTAAAGGCCCTGCTCCTGATAAATATCTGGGAAGGGTGGAAGAGAAACCCTGATCATCAGCCCTTGCAATCCTTTGTAGGTCCTTGTGGTCAGATACCTTGCAGTTCCCATACCAGATGGGGATCCAGTATATGTGGGGGTTTGCCCAACGAAACAGTGAAGCTTGTGCAGTTACTCAAATGTGATTTTATTGTCGGTCTGTCATGTCAGGAATTGCTTTTCTTCGGTGATAACAATGATCCTGCTTGGAGTATTCTTTGCGAAATAATTTCTCGCTGTGCACCTGCTCTCACTGAAGGTCAGCCAGTGTTCAATTATGAAATGTTTGCCAAGACAGACACTTATTTTCAGTTGGACTTGGATATGAAGAATCAAATACACAGTAAGCACCGAGGCATCAAATCAAACATGGAACAAGAGGAAAGCTCACAGCAGGCTCATTGAAATGTGGAATTGCTGACATTTTTATCTGCATGTAGCAGCTGTCAGATTTCTAATTGGTTGGAATTCATTGCTTCAGAGCTTGGGTCAGAGATCTCCCTTTGACATTTGATTAACTGTGTAGTTCCTCCCACTGAAACATCCACTGAGCTACTAAATATATCAGCACTCTCCTCCCAGTACAACATGGAGCCGTGCTGTTCGAATCTCCCTGGCATGCAGCTGAGACTGCAAAAGGCACCATTTTCATATCTCACCACAGCCTAAGTCAGTGAATTTCATTGTATTAAATACGCTTCCCATGTATAATGCTGAAATGCTCTGATATTACTTTGTTTCTCAGTGATGTGTTTTGCTGTGGTTGTATTTGCAGAGAAGGCCAGTCTTTACACATCAGAAGCAGCTGGGGTTGTGGGCAGGTTCTCCCAGCTCAGGAAGAGCAATGCGTCAATCTTCCCCTGATGTTTACCCATCTTCTGACAGTTTATGGATCATTTCTGTTCCACAGATTTCACAGTGAATGCTGATGCCATTGCTGTCAGGGAACTCAGGAAAGTCCAAAAGTCTTTGGAGTTTGTTATTGTGATTAGGTATTTAGCTAGATGCACCATTAGGAACATAGAACTTAGAACAGTACATCACAGGAACAGCCTTTCAGCCCATCATGTTGTGCCAACCTATTTAAACTAGGGATTAGTTCAGTTTGGTGTATAATTACTTCTGCCTACACAATGTCCATATCCTTCCATTCTCTGCATATTCTCTGCTAATCTAAGGGCCTATGAAAAACCCCTACTGTATGTGTCTCCACCACCACCCAGGCAATGCATTCCAGATACCCACCACTCTAAAATAAACTTGACCTGCATATCTCCTTTGAACATTGCCCTTCTCACCTTAACTGCATGCCTTCTAGTATTAGATATTTTGACAGGAGAAAAGATCTACTCTATCTATACCTCCCATAAGTTTATACATTTCTATCAGTGTCCAGTGTCCACAGCTTCTGAGAAAACAACAAAAAGTTTATCCAACTTCTGTTTGCTATAATCCAGGCAGCATCCTGGCAAATCTCTTCTGCAACCGTTGCAGCCTCCACGACCTTCCTATATTGGGGACAACCAGAACTGCACACGATACTCCAAGTGCAGCCTAACGGGAGTTTTGTGCTGCTGCTGGTTAGCTAGTCCTAGCCCCACTGCATTCATTTGATTCACCTTCAGTTTGAGAATGATGATGCCAGCAAAGGACTGAAGGAACTCTAAAACACAAACAAGAGAACATCTGCAGGTGCTGGAAACCAGGGTTATAAATCCAGCCCTGACTGTTTCCTGATAATGAGTGGCATGCTGTGCAAACATAACCACTACCGACCAGAAACTGTGGACTTTATTTGAGAGACTATGTACACACAGGCATAAACATAGCAAGAATCTGTATATCCAGAATAAATAGAAGATGTCTGAGTCATTGGAGGGAGAAAAAGTCATTGGAAAAAACAGATTTTAACAAATTTTCAATGATAAATATTTTTACCAAGTGTACTACAATTCTTCATCAATGAAAACTGAATATAACTTGTTACAACTGAATAGTTCTTGAATTTGGGTTTATCTAAAAAAAACTGTAATCCTTCTTGAACTAAAATTATGACACTTTAATTTTGACTGAGAACTTATATAAAGTGGTCAATTTACTATTCTAGTCACTCACAAAAGAAATACAATTTTCACTTACAGGATGGAAAAGGAAATGAAGCCAGTCTTTTCATAATTCACTGCATCCGTTTGAAAACTAATGTATTGACCTCAACCCAAACTAGCAAAAATGATCAGTGGCAGTTCTTGGTTTCCTGACCCTCTGGGCCCATCTTCTGTTGTCTGACCTGCCCTTCATCTGATGCCCCTCCAGCACTTTTCCAGTGACCCCTACTCCCGCAGAGTGACCGCTACAGTGGGGAGAATCAAGAGACATTGGGTTGGAGGACAATCGCTCACCAGCTGGCACAACAAACTAGACCTTTGAGCTACCAAGGTACATCCTTATTTGTGTTTGCACCTTGAGTGTTTTTGTTGACATACCAAGTATCTTCAAACTTCTAATGAAGTACAGTCACTGTTCAGCCTTCTTTGTAGCTGCATCAATATGTTGGGACCAGGTTAGGTTCTCCAAGATCTTGACACCCAGGAACTTGAAACTGCACATTCTCTCCACTTCTGATCCCTCCATGAGGATTGATATGTGTTCCTTCATCTTACCCTTCCTGATGTCTACAATCAGCCCTTTCGTCTTCCTGACATTGAATGCAAGGTTGTTGCTGCGACACCACTCCATCAGTTGGAGTATCTTGCTCCCGAATGCCCTCTCATCTCCATCTGTGATTCTACAAACAATGGTTTTAGATCAGCAAATTTATGGGTGGTATTGAGCTATGCCTAGCCACACAGTCATGGGTATAGAGAGAGTAGAGCAGTGGGCTAAGCACACACCCTTGGCATGTGCCTGTGTTGATTGCCAATGAGGGGGCGATATTATCACCAATCCACACAGATTATGGACTTCCGGTTAGGAAATCGGGGATCCAATTGCAGAAGGAGGTACTGAGGCCCAGGTCCTGTAACTTCTCAATCAGGATTGTGGGAATGATGATATTAAATGCTGAGCTATAGTCAATGAACAGCATCCTGACATAGGTGTTTGTGTTGTCCAGGTGGTCTAAAGTCATGTGAAGAGCCATTGAGATTGCATCTGCCGTAGAACTATTGTGGCCATAGGCAAATATCAATGGGTCCAGATCCTTGCTGAGACAGGAGTTCAGTCTAGTTATGACCAACCTCTCAAAGCATTCCATCACTGTCAATGTGAGTGCTACTGGGTGATAGTCATTAAGGCAGCTCACAATATTCTTCTTAGGCACTGGTATAATTATTGCCTTTTTGAAGCAAGTGGGAACTTCCGCCCGTAGCAGTGAGGTTGAAAATGTCCTTGAATGCTTCCGCCAGTCAGTTGGCACAGGTTTTCACAGCCTTGCCAGGTACTCTTTTGGGGCCTTCCACCTTGAGGGTTCACCCTCTTTAAAGACAGATCACAGGGTCACTGGGTGCAACAGGGATCTTCACAGCTGTAGTTATATTCTCCCTTTCAAAGCAGGCATAAAAGGCATTGAGTTCATCTGGTAGTGGAGCACTGCTGCCATTCATGCCATTGGGGTTCACTTTGTAGGAAGAAATGTCTTGAAAATCCCCACCCCTCCATCTATCCACACTTATAGAACATAGAACAGCACAGCACAGGCCCTTCGGCCCACATTGTTTTGCCGACCCTAAAACCCTGCCTCCCATATAACCCCACACCTTAAATTCCTCCATATACATCTAGTAGTCTCTTAAACTTCACTAGTGTATCTGCCTCCACCACTGACTCAGGCAGTGCATTCCACACACCAACCACTCTGCGTAAAAAACCTTCCTCTAATATCCCCCTTGAACTTCCCACCCCCTGTCCTCCATGTCCTCCTGTATTGAGCAGTGGTGCCCTGGGGAAGAGGTGCTGGCTGTCCACTCTATCTATTCCTCTTAATATCTTGTATACCTCTATCATGTCTCCTCTCACCCTCCTTCTTTCTAGAGAGTAAAGCCCTAGCTCCCTTAATCTGATCATAATGCATACTCTCTAAACCAGGCAGTATCTTGATAAATCTCCTCTGTACCCTTTCCAGTGCCTCCACATCCTTCCTAAAGAGAGGCGACCAGAACTGGACACAGTACTCCAAGCATGGCCTAACCAGAGTTTTATAGAGCTGCATTATTACCCCGCAACTCAAACTCTATCACTCGACTTATGAAAGCTAACACTCCATAAGCTTTCATAACTACCCTATCTACTTGTGAGGCAACTTTCAGGGATCTGTGGACATGTACCCCCAGATCCCTCTGCTCCTCCACACTTCCAAGTATCCTGCCATTTACTTTGTACTCTGCCTTGGAGTTTTGTGCTTCCAAAGTGTACCACCTCACTTCTCCATGTTGAACTCCATCTGCCACTTCTCAGCCCACTTCTGCATCCTATCAATGTCTTTCTGCAATCTTCGACAATCCTTTACACTATCCACACCACCAACCTTTGTGTCATCTGCAAACTTGCCAACCAACCCACCCTTCTACCCCAACATCCAGGTTGTTAGTAAAAATCACGAAAAGTAGAGGTCCCAGAACAAATCCTTGTGGGACACCACTAGTCACAACCCTCCAATCCAAATGTACTCCCTCCACCACGATCCTCTGCTTCCTGCAGGCAAGCCAATTCTGAATCCACCTGGCCAAACTTCCCTTGATCTCATGCCTTCTGACCTTCTGAATAAGCCTACCATGTGGAACCTTGTCAAATGCCTTACTAAAATCCATGTAGATCACATCCACTACACTACCCTCATCTATATGCCTGGTCACCTCCTCAAAGAATTCTATCAGGCTTGTTAAACACAATCTGCCCTTCACAAAGCCATGCTGACTGTCCCTGATCAGACCATGATTCTGTAAATGTCCGTAGATCCTGTCTGTAAGAATCTTTTCCAACAGCTTTCCCACCACAGACGTAAGGCTCAATGGTCTATAATTACCCAGACTATCCCTACTACCTTTTTTGAACAAGGGGACAACATTCGCCTCCCTCCAATCCTCCGGTACCATTCCCGTGGACAACGAGGACATAAAGATCCTAGCCAGAGGCTCAATGATCTCTTCCCTCGCCTCGTGAAGCAGCCTGGGGAATATTCTACCAGGCTGCAAGGACTTACCCGTCCTAATGTATTTTAACAACTCCAACACCACCTCTCCCTTAATATCAACATGCTCCAGAACATCAACCTCACTCATATTGTCCTCACCTTCATCAAGTTCCCTCTCATTGGTGAATACCGAAGAGAAGTATTCATTGAGGACCTCGCTCACTTCCACAGCCTCCAGGCACATCTTCCCACCTTTATCTCTAATCAGTCCTACCTTCACTCCTGTCATCCTTTTTTTCTTCACATAATTGAAGAATGCCTTGGGGTTTTCCTTTACCCTACTCGCCAAAGCCTCCTCATGCCCCCTTCTTGCTCTCCTCAGCCCCTTCTTAAGCTCCTTTCTTCCTACCCTATATTCCTCAATAGACCCATCTGATCCTTGCTTCCTAAACCTCATGTACACTGCCTTCTTCCACCTGACTAGATTTTCCACCTCACTTGTCACCCATGGTTCCTTCACCCTACCATTCTTTACCTTCCTCACCGGGACAAATTTATCCCTAACATCCTGCAAGAGATCTCTAAACATCGACCACATGTCCATAGTACATTTCCCTGCAAAAACATCATCCCAATTCACACCCGCAAGTTC
Organism: Mobula birostris; assembly: GCF_030028105.1. Lineage (NCBI taxonomy): Eukaryota > Metazoa > Chordata > Chondrichthyes > Myliobatiformes > Myliobatidae > Mobula > Mobula birostris. The sequence goes on along the minus strand of NC_092380.1, from coordinate 45,870,678 downwards.
TAGCCTTATAGCCTCATAATTTGCCCTTCCTCAATTAAAAATTTTCCTGTCCCCTCTGATTCTATCCTTTCCCATGATAATGTTGAAGGCCAGGGAGTGGTGGTCACTGTCCCCCAGATGCTCACCCTCAGATCTGTGACCTGACCCGGTTCGTTACCTAATACTAGATCTAGTATGGCACTCCCCCCATCAGCCTGTCAACATACTGTGACAGGAATCCATCCTGGACACACTTAACAAACTCTGCCCCATCTAAGCCATTGGAACTAATCAGGTGCCAATCAATATTAGGGAAGTTAAAGTCACCCATGTTAACAACTCTTATTTTTTGCATCTTTCCAAAATCTGCCTCCCAATCCGCTCCTCGGTATCTCTGCTGCTACCAGGGGGCCTATAGAATACACCCAACAAAGTAACTGCTCCCTTCTTGTTCCTGACTTCCACCCATACACACTTCCTTCTGTGTATCTGTCTATGCCTCCTACTGTCACAGAATGGAGTTACTGAGGAACTAAGGTGGCAAACTGGGTTGGCAACTGCTGCTATTTGTGCACTGCTAATGTTGTTTGGGCACCAGATTGTGGTCTTGCCTTTGCAGGAAGCGGTGACTCAAATCAGAACAGTGCTGACCAGGCAGAATAGGGTGTCACAGCAGGTACTGCAGCTGTCTCAGGGCACTGGAGGCCCAGGTTCATTCTGGCCTTGGTTTACTGTCTGTGTGCAGTCTGCATGTTCTCCCTGTGACCACGTAGGCTTCTTACAGATGCTCCGATCTCCTCCCACCTCCCACAGACATGGGGGTTGGAAGGCTAATTGGCCACTGTAAACTGGCTCTAATGTGAAGGTGAGTGGGAGAATCTGGGAGGGAAGGGAGTAGCTGAGAACGTGTGGAAAATAAACATAGAATTAATGCAGGAATAGTGTAAGTGGGTGGCCGTTGAGACAGAGGGCTGAAGGCAGCACGTATTGAGGCAGTGATATGTACACAGAGCCAGGACAACAAAGAAACAGAGAAAGAAGACATTGATAGTAAGGTGGTGGGGGTTGGGGAGGAGGGATGTGTGAAGATTTGAGACAGCTGCTGGAGGAAGATAAGCAGGAACACAAATCTTTGTCCACCTCCACTCCCCTCTCTTAATCCATTCTGTCACCCTTCAAGAATCAACAATTCTTGTCCTCTGAGCTGTTAAAAATATTCAGTGTCTCTATTTTCCACCAGTATGAACAAGGTCATATTTTCTGCCACATTTTATTCCATAAACCACATACACACCCATGCTCTTAACCCAATTATACCTCCTGAAGCTTCATTGCATCTGCCTTGAAACTCTCTGCGGCAACAGCTTTACACTGTCACCATGTACTCAAAACACAACAGATTCAGCAGAAGCTGGAAACCCTAGCACCACACACAAAATGCTGGAGGAACTCAGGTCAGGCAGCATCTACAGAAATGAGCAAACAGACAATGTTGTCAGCTGTGACCCTTCCTCAGGGCTGGAGAGATCAGGGGAAGACGCCAGAATAAAAAGATCGACAGAGGAGGAGGAGGAGGAGGAGGACTGAATAGAAGGTAGTAAGTGAACCCTGGTGGATGGGGAAAAGTGAGGGGCTGGAGAAGGAATCTGATAGGAGAGGAGAGTGGACTACAGGAGAAGAGGAGACACCTGGGGGAGGTGACAGACAGGTGAGGAGGATAGCTAAGAGGGTAGATTGGGGAATAGAAGAGGGAAGGGGGAGGGAAAAAAATTATCAGAAGGAGAAATCGATGTTCATATCATCAGGTTGGACGCTACCTGGTTGGAATATGAAGTGTTGCTCTTCCAGACTGAGAGGTCTCATCAGAGCAGAAGAGAAGACCATGGACTGACATGTCAGAATGGGAGTGGGGATAGGGATTAAAATGGTTGGACATCATGAAATTCTACTTGGTGGATGGAGCAGACCCCCAATTTACTACATGTCTCACCAACATAGTGGCCAGATCAGGAACACCAGATACAATAGATGACCCAAACAGATCTACAGGTGAAATATTATCTCACCTGGAAGGACTATTTGGTGCCCTGAATGGAGGTAAGGTAGGAGATAAATGGGTAGGTGTAGCATTTCCGATAATTTCAGGGATATGTGCCAGGAAGGAGATTAGTGGGAAGGAATCACAGATGGGGTAGTCCCTGTGAATCTCTATTGGCTGCATCCCTAAAAATTAGTAGGAAGACAGGATTGGAAAGCTTTTAAAAGCGTACAGAGAGCAACTAAAAGAATCATTAGGAGGGAAAAGATGAAATATGACAGCAAGCTACCAAACAACATCAAAGTGGATAGTAAAAACTTTTTCAAATATGTAAAAAGTAAAAGACAGATGTGAGTGGATATAGGACTGCTAGAAAATGAGGCCAGAGTAATAATAACAGGGGCCGAGATGGCAGATGTACTAAACGAGTATTCTGTATCAGTCTTCAGTGTGGAAGACACTAGCAGTGTGTCAGATATTGAAGAATATGAGGAAAGAAAAATGATTGCAGTTACTATTACAAGGAAGATGGTGCTCAAAAAACTGAAAGATGCAAGGCCAGATGAACTGCACCCTAGGGTTCTGAAAGAGGTAGAGATTGTAGTGGCATTAGTAATGAACTTTCAAAAATCATTGGACTCTGGCATGATGCAAGACTGGAAAATTGCAAATGTCACTCCACTCTTTAAGAAAGGAGGAAGACAGCAGAAAGGAAATCGTAGACCAGTTAGCCTGACCTCAGTGATTGGGTAGGTTTTGGAGTCAATTGTTAAGGATGAGGTGATGGAATACTTGGTGACACAGGACAAGATAGGACAAAGTCAGTATGATTTCCTTAAGGGAAAATCTTGCCTGACAGACCTGTTGGAATTCTTTGAGGAGATTACATGTAGGATAGATAAAGGGGATGTAATAGATGTTGTATATTTGGACTTTCAGAAGGCCTTTGACAAGGTGCCACACATGAGGCTGCTTACCAAGTTAAGAGCCCATGGCATTACAGGAACGTTACTAACATGGTTTGAGCAATGGCTGATTGGTATAAGGCAGGGAGTGGGAATAAAAAGATTCTTTTCTAGTTGGCTGCCAGTGACTAGTGGTGTTCTGCAGGAGTCTGTGTTGGGGCTGCTTCTCTTTACGCTGTATGTAAATGATTTAGATGATGGAATAGATGGCTTTGTTGCTAAGTTTACAGATGATACAAAGATTGGTGGAGGGGCAGGTAGTGTTGAGGAAACAGATAGGCTGCAGAAGGACTTAGACAAATAAGGAGAATGGGCAAGAGAGTGGCAAATTAAATACAATGTTGGAAAATGCATGATTGGGCACTTTGGTAGTAAACATAAATGTGTGAACTGTTTTCTAAAAATCTGAGATGCAAAGGGATTTGGGAGTCCTTGTGCAGAACACCCTAAAGGTTAATTTGCAAGTAGAGCTGGTGGTGAAGGCGGCAAATGCCATGTTAGCATTCATTTCAAGAGGTCTAGAATACAAGAGCAGGGATGTGATGCTGAGGCTTTATAAGGCACAGGTGAGGCCTCACCTTGAGTATTGTGGATACTCCTCATCTAAGAAAAGGTGTGCTGGCATTGGTGAGGGTTCAGAGGAGGGTCACAAGGATGATTCCGGGAATGAAAGGGTTATCATACGAGGAACATTTGATGGCTCTGATTCAGTACTCGCTGGAATTTAGAAAGAAGAGGAGGGATCTTATTGAAACCTTTCAAATGTTGAAAGGCCTAGACAGAGTAGATGTGGAAAGGATATTTCCCGTGGTGGGACAGTCTAGGACAAAAGGGCACAGCCCCAGGATAGAGGAATGTCCATTCAAAACAGATGTGGAGAAATTTCTTCAGCTGGAGGGTGGTGAATTTGTGGAATTTATAACCTCAGGCAGCTGTGGAGATCAGGTTGTTGGGTGTATTTAAGGGGGAGCTTAATTGGTTCTTTATTGGACATGGCATCAAAGGTTACAGGGAGAAGTCTGGGGTGTGGGGCTGAGGCTAAAAAAGGATCAGACATGATTGAATGCCAGAGCAGACTCGATGGGCCAAATGGCCTAATTCTGCTCCTATGTCTTATGGCCTTATGGTCTATGGAAAGTGGAGAGTGGGGGGGGGAGGTAAAGATGTGCTTGGTGTTACGATCCCTCTGGAGATGGCGTAAGTTACGGAGAATGCTGTGTTGAATGCAAAGACTCATGGAGTGGTAGGTGAGGACCAGAGGAACTATATCCCTGTTCAGGTGGTGGGAAGATGGGGTGAGTGCAGATGTCTGGGAAATAGAGGACATGCAGGTGAGAGAAGCATCAATAAAGGAGGAAGTGAAACCCTGTTCGTTGACGAAGGAGGACATCTCTGATGCCCTGGAAAGGAAAGGCACCTTCTTGGGAACAAATACAACAGAGATGAAGGAACGAAGAAAAGGGAACTGCATTTTTGCAGGAGACAAGTTTGGAAGAGGTTTAGTGAAGATAGTCATGGGAATCCATATGTTTATAAAAGACGTCAGTAGACACTATCTCCAGAGAACAGAGAGAGATTGAGAAAGGGGAGGAAGATGGCCGCAATGGACCCAGTGCATTGGAGGTAAAATTGATGAAACTGATGAGCTCTAACATGGGTGCATGAAACAGCACCGATACAGTCATCAATGTAGCACAGGAAAAGATGGGAAGCATTATAGGGAAGGCTTAAATCATGGATAGTTCTACAGAGCTAACGAAAAGGCATAGCTGGGTTGCAAGGAATGTTGTGTTAGATGTGAAAGCTCACGGGGTGATTGGATATACTCCACCTGATTTCTTCAGCCAAGTTATTGATTTCCATTATGAACAGCTGAGACCCAATATTAATCTCATAAGTACCCAACTAGGTACAGACTCTGAACCACAAAATCCCTTGTTTATTAAAATTTTCTGTTGAATAGCCTGTCCTCAATCCTTGCTATCCACCTGCATCATCCCAAACACACTATTTACATTGGCTTCTCATCTCTCCTACTTCTTATAATCTTAACAATCCCTTTGTCAAACAGTTTCCTTCTCACAGATACATGTTAGCCCTGCCCAATCATGCTATTATCATCCAAGTGCTCCAAAGGGGAAGAAGTTTTGAAGTGAATGGGAGAGTGCAGTGATAGAACCTCAGTGAAGACCACAGACTGAGAACCCACTAAGTTGCTGCCCCAGTGGTCTCAACTCCAACTCCTGACACACATTTCCTCATTCAGATCGCCAAAATGAGCCACAATAGTTTTGAAGAAAGTTTTAGTACAAGCTGTAAAATGAATAATCTCAAATTTCAAAGTACATTTATTCTCAAAGTATGTATACTTTATACAACCTTGAGATTCATTTCTTTACAAGCTGCCATGAAATCAACAAAGCTCAAAAGAACCCGGTAAAAAAAAGTCAAACACCCAATCAACAGTGAGAAAAAAATCATGCAAATGATAAAAGTTATCAAATTGCTTTAGAACTGAGATTTTACAAAAGACATGAAGCGTACCCAACTTTCCAATTCAGCCTGCATTTAAATCGATCAGGTATGCGGGGATGGCAGGACTCTGCCTGACTCTGCATTGACCCAGCCTCCATCTTCACCTGCCTCTGCTTTGCTCGACCATTTCTCACCTGCCCCTCCTCCTCCACCACCACCACTGCTCTCCTCTCCATTGTAAGCAGCAATTGTTACTACTAAAGTGATAGTAATAAAGTATTTAGAAGTTTTCATTGTTTTGTTTTTGGCGCCAATAAGTAATGGCTGGGCATCACTGGAAGCTGTGGAAGGAATCACTTATATACAGTATATAGAGAGATACAAACAGTGAAGACAAGGATGTAAATTTTTTTTATCTACTTTCTCCACAGATCACTGGTTTGACTGTCCATAGTTAAAATAGTAGGAACTTCTCAAACTGCTGATAAGCTGCATGCTCTTTCTCTGTTAAAGTAACTTTTGTGAAAGTTGAGGACAAAGTCTAAGTAACTAAAGCAATTCATAGGCTTTTAATGAACAGGCTGGACACAGATGGCTCAGGCACAAAACTGGAGTTTGCGTCAATCACATTGTCACTGATATGAGTCCTGTTTTATTAAAAAAGGAGTTTGTGGCCAAACTTTGTCATCTTGCAAGGGAGATGTGGAGCAGCACAATTGCCTTCACTAATGAAAATGAAATTGTGTGATTACATGATTGAGTTGCATTCTCTGTTAAGTAATGTGGACAGAATTACATGAGTATATTTGGAGAATATATTTCAAATATGTCCATATGTAATAAGTATAATTCGTCAAAAGAATGACACTTGTACTTTTAATTTTCATTTTGTAAACTCCATACAACACCCATCGTGTTTCTATACTTTTAAATTGCATCTGCTGTGTTCACCCAATTGTATTTACTTTGTAGAGTTGCATAATGATTTTAAATGCAATAAATTATGAAGAGAAAACAGACTGGATTAGTTTTACCCCAACTTTAGTTTTTTTCAGTTTTTAATTTCGTTTGAAGAAGAGTAGATGAAGGCAAGGCAGTGGATGTTGTCCACATAGACTTTAGCAAGGCATTTGACAAGGTCTCACATGAGAGGCTGGTCAAGAAGGATCAGTCACTTGGAATTCAGGATGAGCTGGAAAATTGGATTAGATCACAAACAGGAGAAAATCTGTAGATGCTGAAAATCCAAGCAACACAGAATGCTGGATGAACTCAGCAGGCCAGGCAGCATCTATGGAAAAAAAGTACAGACAGTGTTTCAGGCTGAGTCCCTTCTCCTGTCCTGCCTGACTGTACTTTTTTCTGTAGATGCCGCCTGGCCTGCTGAGTTCCTTCAGCATTCTGTGTGGAAATCAGATTAGACATTGGCTATGTGGGAGAAGCCAGAGAGGGGTAGTAGAGGGTTGCCTCTTTGACTGGAGACCTGTGACTGGTGGGCTGCAGGGATCTGTGCTGGGACCTTTGATACTTGTCATTTACATCAATGATCTGGATTATAATGTTGTTAACTGATTAGCAAATTTATGAATGATACTAAGATTGGGGGTGTAGTGGACAGTGAGGAGGGCTATCATGGTTTGCAGAGGGATCTGGACCAGCTGGAGAAATAGGCTGAAAAATGGCAGATGGAATTTAATGCAGACAAGTGTGAGATATTACTTTTTGGTAGGACCAACCAGGGTAGGTCTTACACAGTGAATGGTAGGGCACTGAGGAGTGTGGTAGAACAAAGGGATCTGGGTAATTCATAAAGAAAGCTTTTGGCACATTGGCCTTCATAAATCGAAGTATTGAGTACAGGAGATGGGATGTTATGTTGAAGTTGTACAAGACATTGGTGAGGCCTAATTTGGAGTATTGTGTGTAGTTTTGGTCACCTGCCTGCAGAAAAGATGTAAATAAAATTGAAAGAGTACAAAGAAAATTTTCAAATATGTTGCTGGATCATGAGGACCTGAGTTATAAGAAAGACTGAATAGGTTAGGACTGTATTCTTTATAACATAGAAGTTTGAGAGGAGATTTGATAGAGGTACACAAAATTTTGAGAGATATAGATAGGGTAAATGCAAGCTGGTCTTTTCCACTGAGGTTGGGTGGGACTACAATCAGAGGTCATGGGTTAAGGGAGAAAGGTGAGGTTTAAGGGGAACATGAGGTGAAACTTCTTCATTCAGAGGGTCGTGAGAGTGTGGAATGAGCTGCCAGTACAAGTGGTGCATGCAAGCTTGATTTCAACATTTAAGAGAAGTTTGGATAGGCACACAGATAGTAAGGATATGGAGGGTATGGTTCCGGTACAGGTCAATGGGGTAGGCAGTTCAAATGGTTTCAGCACGGACTAGATGGGCCAAAGGGCCTGTTTCTGTGCTGTTCTCTATGACTCCAGCTAGATAGTTTGGTTGAAGTTGAGTCTAGAGATACAGAGGGTTGGGATGAAGTGTTCCTACCTAAAATGGAATCAAATTATCCCAATGCCTTCTATTTGCCCCTCTCTTCCATGTGTCCTACCTTGTCTCGGTGTCCCAATGCAATATGCCCTGCAAAAAGCAGAGGGAAATTCAATGAGGGGGAAGATGAGCTCTTTGCCCTCGTTTTGCCATGAATGGGGGAAGACTAGACTGTCTGGCTCAGCAGCCAGGGCTCTGTGGTGGAGTGGCAGAGATGGGGTCATGAATCCTGAGGGATGAGAGCAGATTGCCAGCTCTGGACCCTGGCCACACCCCTGCGAGGGTACAATAGCAGCAGGGGGAATCTATTGAAGGACAGATTGCCCCACCCTGTGCATCCTCTTTTGAACACATGCCCACAAGCTTTATCTAGCCTTCCACCACCATTAAGTTGGTCTCTCATGACCATCTGGAGACCTGAGCAACCTCCTGCTTCAGCTGCACCAAAGCTGCTGCCAGTTTCTGGAACACAAAACAGCCCCTTCAGCCCATTTCCATTATCTGCCTGTTCCACGAGTCTGTCGAAATACTTTTTAAATAGTGCTATTGTATATTCTTCCAGCATCTCCCCAGCAGCACATTCCAGGCTACGTGACAAACATACCTTGTAAATCTTCTTTTCACTTCCCCTCTGGTCTTCCCATGTCTTCTAGTCCTTGACATTTCTGCACTGGAAAAAGACCGACTCTGCTGTCCTGTTGAAGCCTCTCACAGTTTGATATACTATTGGCAATTCCCCTCAACCTCCAGGGTCTCCAGAGAAAACAATCCACGTGTCCCCACCCGGTCCTTAGAGTTAATACTGTCCAATCCAGGAAACACCCCGATGGTCTGCTTCTGCACCCTTTCCAAATCCTCCACATCCTTCCTGTAATGGGAACACAAGACCGACACAGGATAATCCAAATGCAGCCAAACCAACATTTTGCACAGCTGCAATAGGACTTCCTACTGTATAAACTCAACACCCCAACCAATAAAGGCAAGTAAACTGTATGCAACACACAAAATGCTGAAGGAACTCAGCAGGCCAGGCAGCATCTATAGAGAAAAGTACAATTGACATTTTGGCCCAAAATGCTGCCTGGCCTGCTGAGTTCCTCCAGCACTTTGTGTGGCTTGGATTTCCAGCAAGTGCAGATTTCCTCTTGTTTGTGATTGAGGTAACCTGTATGCCTTCTTTACACCCCCCCCCCCCACCCCACCACCCCTATCCACTTGGAGCTGGCCACCTGTTGACTGCTGGAAAAGGTGGGCTCTAATCTCTGAGTCCCCACATAACCCAGCCCCTTCAGTCCTCCCATCCTGTTTGACAAACAGTTCACCAATCCACAAGGTCTGTACTGTTGAGAAATTAGGAGATGCCAGTTCAATCCTGACCTCCTCTGGTGTTGGCTGCGTGGTATTTCCACACTCTCCCAAAGTCTGCATGGGCTTCCTTAGGGAAGAATTTGTTTGTTATTGTCACAAGTACTGAGACAGAGTGAAAATCCTTTCTTCGTATGACATTCAGGCAGACTGTTCCTGTAAGCAGAATGGAGGATAGACTGTAGTATTACAGTACAGAGAAAGTCAGAGCACTTAGTAATTCTCATCATCTTAGAAACCATAGAAACTACAGCACAGAAACAGGCCTTTTAGCCCTTCATGGCTGTGCCGAACCATTTTCTGCCTAGTCCCACTGACCTGCACACGGACCATATCCCTCCATACACCTCCCATCCATGTATCTGTCCAATTTATTCTTAAATGTTAAAAAAGAACCCGCATTTACCACCTCGTCTGGCAGCTCATTCCATACTCCCACCACTCTCTGTGTGAAGAAGCCCCCCCTAATGTTCCTTTTAAACTTTTCCCCCTTCACCCTTAACCCATGTCCTCTGGTTTTTTTCTCCCCTTGCCTCAGTGGAAAAAGCCTGCTTGCATTCACTCTATCTATACCCATCATAATTTTATATACCTCTATCAAATCTCCCCTCATTCTTCTACACTCCAGGGAATAAAGTCCTAACCTATTCAAGCTTTCTCCGTAACTGAGTTTCTCAAGTCCCGGCAACATCCTTGTAAACCTTCTCTGCACTCTTTCATCCTTATTTATATCCTTCCTGTAATTTGGTGACCAAAACTGAACACAATACTCCAGATTCGGCCTCACCAATGCCTTATACAACCTCATCATAACATTCCAGCTCTTATACTCAATACTTTGATTAATAAAGGCCGATGTACCAAAAGCTCTCTTTACGACCCTATCTACCTGTGACGCCACTTTTAGGAAATTTTGTATCTGTATTCCCAGATCCCTCTGTTCTACTGCACTCCTCAGTGCCTTACCATTAACCCTGTATGTTCTACATTGGTTTGTCCTTCCAACGTGCAATATCTCACACTTGTCAGTATTAAACTCCATCTGCCATTTTTTAGCCCATTTTTCCAGCTGGTCCAAGTCCCTCTGCAGGCTCTGAAAACCTTCCTCACTGTCTACTACACCTCCAATCTTTGTATCATCAGCAAACTTGCTGATCCAATTTACCACATTATTATCCAGATCATTGATAATAGATGACAAATAACAATGGACCCAGCACTGATCCCTGTGGCACACCACTAGTCACAGGCCTCCACTCAGAGAAGCAATTCTCTACCACCACTCTCTGGCTTCTTCCATCGAGCCAATGTCTAATCCAATTTACCACCTCTCCATGTATACCTAGCGACTGAATTTTCCTAACTAACCTCCCATGCGGGACCTTGTCAAAGGCCTTATTGAAGTCCATGTAGACAATATCCACTGCCTTCCCTTCATCCACTTTCCTGGTAACTGAGATTTAAGAGTGGAATAATTCTAATAAATATATGTGAAGACTCTGGTGGGGTCAGGTTGCAGAGTTGACATCCTCTGGTGCCTTCTACACTCAAGGCAGAATCTTCAGCACCCCAGCTTCGTTCCACATCCCAAAGACAAGTAGGTTGTTAGCACTCACTTTCCTCCAGTTAGTAGGCACAAGAGAATGCAGATGCTGTGGATCTGGAGAGACACACGACACACTGGCAGACCAGGCAGCACCTACGGAGGGAAGTAGTTGAAATTTCAGATCGAGACCCTTCATCAGTGCAGAAGGATTTTGACTTGAAATTTGAACTATCGATTTCCCTCCATAGATGCTACCTGACTAGGTGAGTCTAGCATTCTGTTAGTTGGTAGGTTAACTAGCCACTGTAAATTATCCCTCGTAGTGTAATCTGGGAGAACTGATAGGAACGCAGTAAGAAAAAATAGGATTCATATGAATAAACATGAGATTCTGCAGATACAGAAAACCTTGAGTAATACACACAATGTTCTGCAGGAACTTAGCAAGTCAGGCAACATCCATGGAGTGTAATAAATAGGTGAGGTTTTGGGCTAAGACCCTCCTTCAGAACTGGAAAGGAAGGCAGCAGCCAGAATAGGAAGGTGGGAGGATGGGAAGGAGTACAAGTTACCCTTACTCTTTCCTTTCTCCTCACTTGTGTCACAATGGGGTGCTGGGAACAGACCCAAGTGCGAGACACAGATACTGTAGTACAAGGAACAGGACTCGACTAGAGTAGGGACATGACAGGATTCGGGCAAGGAGCAGGAACAAGAATGCAGACTTGGGCTAGGGAAAGCGGGACCAGGACTAGGAACCATGGACTAGGAGACAAGGCTTGGACTCCGAGCCCGAGACTGGACAAGGACCCAAAACCTCAGTCTTACCTCAGGCTTGGACCCCAGAACCAGGCAAGGACATGACATGGCTTGAGGCCCAGGTTCTTGGGTCTGGAGCTTGGCCAGGGATCCTCAAGGCCCAGGTTCTTGGGTCTGGAGCTTGGCTGGGGATCCTCGAGCCTTGGCTGCAGGATCTTTGTCTTGAAATGCAGAGGCTGATAACTCAGAGACTGGAGCTGAGAGACAGATTGGGAACTGAACATCAACATAGAGCCAGGACTTATCCTTCAACAAGCCAGGACTCATCTTTAACACAACATAAACATCAGTCAGGACAGAACATAGACAGAGCCAGGACTTATCCTACAACAAGCCAGGACTCAATTTCATCTCCACACCAAGGTGGGACAGGTCTCTCCATCAGGTAACAGCAGAACAGCCAGACTTACCCAACAGAGGTAAGGACAAGACAAGACAGGTCCCCCCACAGGGCAACAGCAAAACAACCTGGCTTACCCCCAGAGGCCAGGACAAGAAGAGACAAACACCAAAGAACAACAGACAGTTCCATCTCTGCTCCAGGGAAGTTTCAAGTCTCAGTTTGGCCAGCAACCTCAGCTGGCTAAGGAAACAGCCAGATCCCTACCTAGCTTGGAGTGGCTAGCAGCCACTCAGCTGGCCCAGGAGACCACCAAATCCATACCACAAAGACCACTCTAACAAGTGGCAACAAGGCTGCATCAAGCAGTGCTCCTCCAACCAGGTCTGGAGATCACAAATGGTTTCACTAGCCTTCCATCAGCAGGTTGCTCCAATGGAGACTGACAAGACAAACCAGCAGCCCACACTCAATCCCAAGACTACTTATATTGCAAGCCTAAAGATGGGAATCAGGTGCCAATGATTAGCTCAAACAAGGGACAGCTGGAAGACCCGGAGTCCTGAGTCCACGGACCAGACCGTGAACCAGAATGCGGACTTCACGGACCGGACCATGACAACTTGCCTGTTAACTCTCTCTGTTTCCCCTCCCCTTGACTTTTCTTCCATGGTCCATATCCTCTCCTATTCGATTCCTTCTTCTTCAGCACTTTATCTTTTCCACTTATCCCCTTCCTGCTTTTTACATCATCCACCCTTCCCCACCCACCCACCTTCCCTTTCTCTTGGTCTCACCTATCACCTGCTTACTTGTAGTTTTCCCTTACCCCCATCTTCTTATTCTGGTTTCTGCCTTCTTTCCATTCCTGTCCTGATGAAATGTCTTAACTTGAAACAGCGATGGTTTATTTCCCTTCATGGATGCTGCCTGACCTGCTGAGTTGCACCAGTACTTTTGTGTGGATTATTGTGAATGGGTAGGTGGTGTGGACACAGTGGCTTGTATCTGTACTGTAGCTCTCTATTGCCATCTGTTCCTGTTGCCCACTGTGACGGGTTGGAAGAAACTCATTATCGTTACTGGATACCTGGTACCTCCTCATCCCTCCATCCCCCGCTAACAGGACCCGGCTTCAGCACTAGGAAACCATGAAGTCATTCTCCCTTGTTCCCCACTTCTCAGATCAAGGTCACCCCTGCATGGCAAGTAAGACCTCCATCTCCAGCCAGGGAGGTTCTCGGTGCAGGTACTGAGCATCAAGCAGTGGCCGCTGTCCTTAACTGGACCTCCATCCTAGGCAATCCCATTCCAACACTCTTGGGCACACCGTGGCATGGACAAGCAACTGGTTGGGAGGTCCCCAACTGGGCCTGGATCTAACTGTTGGGTGGCCCTCACCTCCACCTCTGTTCCCCAGATCACTGGAACAGTAATGCGCAAGTGAGGAAGGATTGGCTCTGGATTGCTGTTGTCTTCAGACATGTCGAACTGCTGGGAGAGAGCATCAGCCTTGGTATTACAGTTGTTGGTTGGAAGGTAAAGGTGAAATTAAACTGGGTGAAGAAGTTTGACAGGAGTTAAGTCTCATGGATTTCCAAATGTAGGAGAGGTTCTTGTGATCTGTCCATGCCAAGAATGGGTGCTCTGCCTCCTCCAGCCAGTGCTGCCATGCTTCCAGGGCCTCCTTGACAGCCGGAATTTCTTAGTTCCTGACATTGTAGTTACACTCAGCAAAAACCAAGTGACGGGAAAGAAAGACGTAGGGGTGCAGCCAATTACCTGCAGAAGCGTGCTGGGAGAGTACAGCTCCAATGTCACCCTCCTCGATGATGAATGGTCACAATGGGTCTGGGTGTTACGGCACTGGGGACAGTGGTGAAGCATCACTTTCATTCCGAGAACACTTGGTCCGCTTTGCTTGTCCGGTGGAATGCTGCAGAGCTCTTTTTGGGGGCCATGGTGGAACCGAAGTTTCTGATGAAGCGGCAATGAGAGTTTGCAAACCCCATGAAACGCCTCACCTGTTTGACCAGAAATGGCTTGGGCCACTCTGTAACTGCCTGAACTTTATACGGGTCCATTTGAACGGTGGAAAGGATGAGGACATCGCCCAGGAATGGCACTGTTCCTTGCGGAACTCACACTTCTCTGGCTTGGCATGAAAGGTTGTTCTTGAAGAAGCATCTGAGAAGCCTCCGGACACGCTGGGTGAAAGCTGGAATAGAAAAGAATGTCGTCTAAATACATGAAAACAAACTGATTCAACAAGTCCCTGAACACATTGTTGACCAGGGCCTGAGAAACAGCAGGGGTGTCGGCCAGACCAAAAGGCATCATGATGTACTCATAGAGGCGAGTGGAGGTGTTGAATGCTGTTTTCCACTCGTCCCCTTCTCTGATATGAACCAGGTTATAAGCATTGTGCAGTTCTATTTTTGAAGTATGTTTGCTCCCTGGAGATCTTCAAACACAGAGGCAAGCAGGAAAAGAGGATAACAGTTCTACACAGTGATGTTGTTTGGGGGCTGATAATCAATGCAGAGACAGAGCTTGCCATCCGTCTTCCTCTCGAAAAAGGAGCCTGTCCCTGCCAGCAAGGCTGACTGACAGATAAATGCCAAGGCCAACACCTCCTTAATGTACTCTTCTATGGTCACCGTTTCAGAATGAGAGAGGGAGAAGAGTCAACCCCAGGGAAGATTAGTATCGTGTAAGAGATCAACGCTGCAGTCGTATGGCCGGTGTGGAGGCAGAGAGATGGCGTCCAGATGTCCAACACGTTCAGCCAGAGTGCCAGACGGGTCCAGACGGTAGCTGACACAGAAGGTGATTCACAGACCGCAGCTTGAACTGAACCCAGGAAAGGTAGACAGGCATGCTGGTTCCCACTTTTGGAGCACTTTTAGGGACCAATCAATTGGTGGGTTGTGTTGAGATAATCAGGGAAATCCAAGCACCAGTGGCAGTTCTGGTGAATCGATAACATAGGAGAGGTTTTCCCTACGGTTGCCTTATAGCACACGCTGTAGGGTTCTGTGGAAAAGTGGATCTTGCCGGGGCCCAGAAACCGGCCATCCAGAACCTTGATGTCGATATTTTCTCTCAATTGCTGAGTCGGAGCTCTCCGCTTTTGAGCTGGAGAGGTGTACAGGAGGTTCCCAGCTGCCCCAGAATCTATAAATGTCTGAAGCTTATGACTCTGAGATCCCCATGACAAGGAAGCTGGGATCATTGCACAACTAGGGAAAGATTTCTGCAGGGAGAACCAACCTGTCAGAACTCCCCTTCCTGCTGTCAGGTATCCTCTTTAATTGGGCACATGGGACATGAAGCCAGGATGTGTCCTGGATCACCATGACAAAGGCAGGAACCTGTTTCCCTGTGCCAATCACATCCCCCCTGTGATAGATGCAAGTGCGCCACCTGCACAGGCTCCTCCATGGACTGGGTACGGGGTGATGCAGGAGAGTGCATGGACAAATGGAGATTTAAGGAGTAGGTAACTCAGCACATTCTTTCCCTGTGCCACTCCAGCGCCCAGTTCTCAATTTGAATGGTCAGATTAATCAGGTCATCCAAGCTGTCCTGCTCGTCACCCACTGTGATCTCATGCCGGACCCCTACGGTCAGTCCCCACTGGAAGGCAGCCATGAGGGAAACCTCGTTCCACTCTGTCTCCACTGCAAGAGTGCAGAACTTTACTGCATAGTCCCTTGCCGTCCCTCTATCTTAGGGCAGGTCCAGGAGTTGGTGGGCAGCTTCCCGACCCCATAATGAAGATCAGATTTCACAAATTGCTGAAACTATCGGGCTGCTTGTTCCCATAGAGCATTGAACAAGCTGAGTGGAGGTCTGCTCACACTGGATAATAACATCTTTACAGCTGTTGGGGTCGCCAGAGCATCTGCCTGGAGGAGGAATACTTTGTTCTGGTCCAGACGCGGTTATGGAGTCGAGGCATTAGTGGCCGAGGTCGTTGAGGCTATTGAAGAGGAGGATCTGGGAGATGATGGGAGTGGCCAAAGACTGCTGATTTGTAGCAGTGAGAGCAGTAATCGCTGCCACCTGATTCTGGCTGTCAGCAGTGAGTTGCCAAACAGTCGCTGCAAGGTTCTTCCAGTTGGGACTGGGCTTGCTGCTCTGAAAGGAGCTGTGCAAGAAGTTTCAACTAATCCAGCTTCTACTGATTTTAGTTTCTGCTCCATGAACTTTGGTCAGGACTGAGTTTGTTATTCTGAGAGTATTTGTCACAGAGCTACAGTCACTTCTCCCAATGAAGCTTCAGCAGCAGGAAATTAAGACTAGCTGGGTGAGCACCATGGTAATTGGGCTGAAGGGCCTGTATCTGTACTGTATTGCTCTATGATTCTGACTCTATAACACATTGGGCTCCATGTTGTATCGTGCATTTGACACACTGAAGCCCATGCTCTGTCCTGCATGTAACCTGCAGAGAACACACTGTGACCCATGTCCTTCCCTGCATATAACACACCACAGCCTCTGTCTTGTCCAGTACAGAACATACTGTTGTCCACACTTTCTGCACACAGCACATTCTGACCAACGTCTTATGCTGCTTCCAACCCAGTGTAGCCTCTGATTATTCTGCAAGAAAGAGTCATTGATCAGCGTAGCGTTCTGTTCCCCATGGTTTTTTTGTGTGTGATTCATTTTCTTGTGGGCATACTCAACAAATCAATAATAATTATAACAGGATTAATGAAAGATTAACCAGAGCACAAAAGATAACAAATTGTGCAAAATACAAATATAAATAAATAGCAATAAACCTGGGTTAATGAGATAAAAAGTCCTTTAAGTGAGATCATTGGCTGTAAGAACATTCAAATGATGGGTAAGTGTGTGTGGACCAGAACAAAGTATTCCTCCTCTGGGCAGATGCTCTGGCGACCCCAACAGCTGTAAGGATGTTATTATCCAGTGTGAGCAGACCTTTTATTCAAGAGCCTGATGGTTGAGAGGTAGTAACTGTTCTTGAACCTGGCACTGCGAGTTCTGAGGCTCTGGTTCCTTCTACCTGGCGGCAGCAGTGAGAAGAGAGCATGGTCTGGGTGGCGGTGGCTCCTGATGATGGATGCTGGTTCCTACAACAGTGTTTGGTGTAGAATTACTCAATGGTTGGGAGTGATGGACTAGACTGAATCCACTACTTTTTGTGGGATTTTCCATTCAAAGGCATTGGTGTTTCCAAACCAGGCTGTGATGTAGCCAGTCAATACAGTCTCCACTACACTTCTATAGAGGTTTGTCCACGTTTTAGATGTCGTGCCAAATCTCTGCAGACCCCTGAGGAAGAAGAGGTGATGACATGCTTACTTTGCAATTTCACTTACCTGCTGGGCCCAGGACAGATCCTCTGAAAGAGTAGCACTGAAGAATTTAAAGTTGCTATCCCTCTTCACCTGTGATTCTCCGATGAGGTCTGCCTCGTGGAGTGTGCATATCAAGTTATAGGCATTCATAAGAGTAAATCCAACATTAATATTATTATACTAATCCTAACATTTTGGTTTTCATTTCTGTTTGAACCAATTACTGCCGCAGTGGAATAGTCAGAAAAAGTCATTGGGGGTGGGGGGAAGAAACGTTATGATTGATTGTAATGTGGAAGGTGATATTCTGAAGGCAGGGTAGTGAGACACATTGAGTTTCTGAAGATAGAAGCTCCACGTGGATGCCTACTGAGTGTCTTGGGCAATGCTCCCTCTAATTTGTAATGACCGGTGTGCGCAATTGTCCTTGCTGTGCAATTTTTTGCTCAGTGACTACAACATGTGTGCACTGAATTTTATATACAGAGGTATTAATTTTAACAGCTAGTAAAACACTGTCAATAAGAACTTTAATCTCCTCTAGATTTGATCATTATATGCACTCTCACAAAACATACACAGCAGGCCTGTAGTGGGTAATGAAGGATTTCCTCGCTGGAGCTTTTGCACACTGTCTATGTGTGATTTGTTTCCCAAATGACAATTAAAAAACTCATTTCCAAAATCACTCCACTTCTTCCCAGTTGCAAATTCTCCAACAACTTTTGCATTGTGACAATATACACAGGTAACACCGGTTTCTGTATTGTACATAAATATTTCTCATACCCGTATAGGCCTGACCTCAGGAGCTTTCTGTGTAGCAGTTTCTACCGTTTCATTAAGCCATTCCGCTTTAAGTGAACTAACAGTTCTTTTGTACTTCACATCCTTTGCTTCTCTGCAATTTGACACGGTGAATCAATAAATTCTTTAACAAAAACAGAATAAATAAACCATTTCTAAAATCTGCAGACAAATCATCGCAAACTCCACATTGTCAACAACAACCGTATCAAAAACTGGAAAAGGAATTGTGATTGTGTACAATTGCGAAGTATACTTAACAAGCCAATGGGTAAAGGGCAACAACCTTTGCTGTGTAGTTTCCTTTGTACACTAGTAGGAAAAAATGTGTGCACGCGTGCAGGGGCACACTTTAGAGGAAACATTGATCTTGGGTTTCCCATGACTCTGTAATCAATTGTGGATATTGCACTTTGGATCTTAAGAGAAGAGAGGTTATTGATGAAGCAACTATGGATGGTTGAACCTAGGACACTGTCCTGAAGAATTCCTGCCTTGTTGTGCTGGAACAGGGATGACTGAGCTTCAACAATCTTTACCGTCTATCAGCAAGATATGTCTCTATTGTTTTCCCAAACTATTTATTTATTCACTTACTTACCTATTTATTTGGTGATAGAGTGTGGATTAAGCTCTTCCTGCCCTGCGAGCCACACCACCCCAGCAACCCCACAACCCCAATTCATCATAAGCTAATCACAGGACAACTCACAATGACCAGTTAATGTACTCGGTATGTCTGTGAACTGTGAAAGGAAACCGGAGGACCCACGTATTCCACAGGGAGGACTTACAGAACCGTGCCAGAACTGAACTCTGAAGTTTGGTGCCCCAAGCTGTAATAACATCACACTAACTGCTTCGCCACTGTGCTTATTTATCATTACTATTATTTGATTTTTTTTGCATTTAAACAATTTGTCTTCTTCAGCCTATTGGTTGCTTGTCAGTCTTCATGCGTAGCTCTTCACTGATTCTATTGTATTCCTTTGTTCTACTGAGAATGTCTGGAAGAAAATGAATCTCAGAGTGATATATGGTGACATATACATGCTTTGAGCTTTAGGGCTCTTGTGCCTCCCTCCTGATGGCAGAACGAGAAGAGGGCATGTCCTGAATGGCGAGCATTCCTAATAATGGATGCCGCCTTCCAGAAACGCTACCTTTTATGGCGGGAAGGCTTGTGCTCCAGATGCAGCTGTCTGAGTCTACGCGGCACTTCTGAGTCATGTTTAAGGAATTAAACTAGGCTTCTGGATGATGTATCAGTGCGTGAGCATTTTATGACCATGATCATAACTCAGTTAGATTTACAAGTACAGGAAAGGTCCAACCCTGCAATTGTTCCAGATTGGCGTCGGGCCAATTTCAGAAGCCTGGGAAACGAGCAGGCAGAGTGGACTGCAGCCACCTACTGAAAAGTCCAAATCAGTCTCCAAGCAATGGGAAGGACTCAAAAAGACTACACATTCTTCTCTATAGAGCCGTCTCTTTGACAAGTCTACAAGGACGAATGCATGACAAAGAAGGGTGATGATGTTGGCAGTCAGGATGTTTGGTCTCCCTGTGCTAAGACATAAAACATAGGCACATAATTAGGCCTTTCAACCCGTTCCAACATGGCTGATTTACTATTTCTCTCAATCCCATTCCCTGTAACCTTTGACACCATTACTAATCAAGAACCTATCAACCTCTGCCTTAAATATACCCAATCACTTGGCGTTCATCATGACAATGAATTCCACAGATTCACCACCCTATCGCTAAGGAAAGTCTTCCTCATCTCTGTTCCAAAGGGACATCCCTGTGTTCTGAGGCTGTGCCCTCTGGCCCTAGACTATAGGAAACATCCTCTCCACGTCCACTCGATCTAGGTTTTTCAATATTTGTTAGCTTTCAATGAGATCCCCTCCCCTCTTTCTCCCCCTCGCTAAGAATTCCAAAAGATTCGCCAAGCATGATTTCCTCTTACCGAAACCATGCTGACTTTTGCCTATTTTATCATTTGTCTCCAAATTCCCTGAAACCTCAGCCTTAATAACGGATTCTAACATCTTGCTAATCTTTGAAGTCAGGCTAACTGGCCTATAATTTCCTGTCATTTGCCCCTCTCCCTTCTTGAAGAGTGGAGTGACATTTGCAATTTTCCAGTACTCTGGATCCAGTCAAGGATATAGTGACTCTTGAAATGTCACTGCTAAGGCCTCCATAATGTCTCTAGCTACCTCCTTCAGCACCCTAGGGTGTAGGTCTTAATGGAATTGCTACCTATTGCTTGAGCTCCCAGTCACTGCACTCGCCAGCAACTGTATCCAGCTTGAACAGACCTTGGATGGGGGTGGAGCGGTGGGTAGAGTCAATCACAGCAAAAGCAAAGGTGTGTTTTTCAGCAAGTGACCCCCCTCATCCTTGGTCCAGTCCCAGTTACCTGAAGGCACTGGGAATGCTGGTCAGGATTTGGCAAATATATAATGCAGAATTATTCTTTAGACCTTTGTCACTGAGCCCTAGGGCAGGCACACAGCGAAGAATGAGCACTGATCAAATCAAGTTTAATTATCATTCAAACCATATATAGATACAGCTGGACAAGACTGCATTCTTGCATTCTTCTGGGGCCAGGGTACAAAACATTCAAAATAGCAAGCAAATATTCAAAATAGTGAGTAACATCATTCAAAATATCTAGAAAAGAAGCATATTCACTCATAAAAAAACATATATATATATATGGTCCAAGACAATATCCAGCAATCGATGGTACAGTCTCCTGGCAGTGTACAGATGCACGCAATCCAGCCTGTCATTCCATCGCTCGAACATGGGAGGGCAGCACCAGGAGGTGAGGCCAGGCCACAGCCCAGGTCATCCACGCTGTAGTCCTGCGTCTCTCACCTGGTCTGCAGCAGCAGGCAAGCCCAAGGCTTGAGGCCTAGATTTCGCTACAACTGAGGCTACACAGCTCCCCCGCCACCAGATAAGGATATCAGGCTTGAGGCAACTTACATTATCTCTGTCCAACATAGTCTTGTGATCGCAAGTAAAATATCCCAGACAATCTCTCACAGTTATACAGGCCTAATTCCGATGTTTCCGAGTAGCAGGCAGCAATCTACAGCTGGGTCAGCTTCTCCAAATCCAAACTGGCTCCCCTGACATCCCGACTGGCTCCTCTGATATCCTGACCAGCTCCTTTGACATCTCAGCTGGCCCCTCCAACACCTTGGCCCGCTCCATTGCCAACACCATCCTAGTTACCTTGATCAATGAGCAGCTCACTGATGGAAAATCCCTGCAATACTTGAAGTTCATGGAGTGGAATTGTCTTGTAATCATAAAAAAAATTACAAAGGAACAAGCACCTTTGGTTGGCCCCTGAGAGGCTGCTGCATTCGCACACACCGCCATCTTACCAGAGGTCACCAGGTGCATCAGACACTTGCTGAACTTGTAATCAGCATACAGAAGACATTACTGACTCCTACAGGAACCTCTGTGAGCTGACTAATGATCTTCCTCTAGAGTTGATAGCGTGGATGTGTATATCCACTGTGGATTTCTTCTCTGGAAGAAGGCACAGCTTTCACCTTCTTCTCTTACCTGGGCACCTTGCAAGCTCAGCAGAATGATGGCATTGTTACCCTCCACAGATCCCTGACAACTATACCATTCTTCTCTCCGCTCATGGTGCAAACATTACATGTTGTAGAGTGGCGGGGGAAACTCAGATGGTGACGAGGAGGTATACAGGAGAGACGGAGAGTAGGCTACTTGAGTGGTGTCACAACAACAAACCCACACTCAAGTTCAGCAAGACCAGGAAATTGATTGTACATTTCAGGAATGGGAAGTTGGGAGAACACACACCATTCCTCACGGAGGGGTTAGCAGCTTCAAGTTCCTAGATATCACTACCTCAGTCCCAGGGATCTATCCTGGGACCAACATATTGATGCAACATCAAAGGAGGCAGCACAGTGGCTCTACTTCTTTAGGAATTTGAGGAGATTGTTTGAAAGCATCTTCCAAATTTACACCGATGTATGGCAGAAAGCACTTTGACTGGTTGCATTGCAAGCAGATTTGGAGGCTCCAATATGCACGATTGCAAGAGGCTGCAGACGGGTGTAGATTCAACCAACTCTGTCACATCACAACCCTCCCCACCATCGAGGACATCCTCAAAAGGCAGTGCCTGAAGAAGGTTCTACCCACTGTACAGACCCTCACCACTTGTGACATGCTGTCTTCTCATTACTGCCATCAGGAGGAGCTATAGGGGTCTGAAGACCTGAAATCAATGTATTAGGAACTGCTTCTTCCCCTCCACTGTCAGATCTCTGAGTAGTCCATGGACACTATCTCAGTATTCATCTTTTGCACTATTTATTGGTGTTGAATTTTTATTTTATTGACACATGCATCAAGATAAAGTGAAAAGCTTATCTTGCACACTGCTCATACCGATCAGATTATTACACAGTGCGTTGAGGTAGAACAAGGTCAAACAAGAACAATAAAGAATAAAGTGTAAAGGCCACTGGGAAGGTCCAGTGCAGGTAGACAATAAATTGCAAGACCATAACGAGATAGAATTTTATTATAGCTTATGGAAGTTTATGTTATGCGTAGTACTGCTGCCACAAAACAACAAATTTCATGACAGTATCAGTGGTAACAAACCTCATTCTGAATGCCAGAGAGAGACTGTGTGATCCCACGATATGTGACTATTCGCCTGAGTCCAGGAGACAGCTCAGATCTGGGCAGCTCTGCAACCCCACTCCTTCCCCATGCTGGCTGAACAGTGGGATTCAAAAAACAGACTGTTGGGTCATAATAGCAGCTGCACCCTTGACCCAGTGCAAGGTGACCACTTAAGCGTCACACTTTGGGAGCAAGTCATGGGTAGAGGTTGCTGGGTTCGCTCCTATACCAACCTCCCCTCCCAACAGGGACTGGGAGGCATGGAGAATGTTATCACTTTGGCTGAATCGTGTGTGTGACCCGTTTGAATGAAGGAGAGTGAATGCCTCTGTGAAATCTACAGAGAAGGAATCTTAAAGGTGCAAGGTGATTCCTAATTTACCATGGCTTTCTTTGCTCTCTCAGCTGTTGGATCTTGAAATGGTGGTGCCAGTAAACAATGCGACTAAGGGGGATATCCCCAGAGTGTTCACAAACCTACTTTTGTCACTTCTTTTACGTCTTCTTGTTTGTTCAAATTTGGTTCTGCTACTTTTGAAGCCTATGCTCTGCATTTTTGTTGGTGTGCATTAAGGAGTATTCTGAAGTTTGGGTATATAACAAATATTAAATTCAACAGCAGCCATTCCTCAGATCTGAATATAGATTGCAGATTGAATTTAAAATGTAGCCCTGAACAGCAGTTCTCCTGCAGCTGTGGACTGGAGATGATATCAACCCAGACATTGCTGATTAGCATTCATTTACGGTGTCTGGAGTGAGGGTGTGAAGAAGGAGGTGTGAAACTGTATATAATTCAAAGGAAGCATTGTAGATACATTGTAACTATAGCATTACCCTGCTGTTACCTTTGATCTTTAGCATATAAAAATGTCATGTAATATTGGGTCAAGAAGCTTCTTCCTCCAAGAGTGTCTCATTTTGTTGAATAAAACACTTTTTAATCCATTAGCTTCAGTGTCTCTCCAGTGATTTTGTTCAAGTTATAACAACATGTCTTTGGGCCAATTGAGCAATCTGGCGCTTTGCTATCTCTGAGTGTGTTCCATCAGGCTTTGAGCGAAGTATGCGGCCTTGAGTCCAAGAAGCCTGGAGACAAGGTACGGGCCCATGATTGACTCCATTTCCCATCGATCTCACTGATTAAAGCACCGAAGAAGATTGAAATCATCAAAGAGTGAGCGGGTGTCCAGCTCCGTCTACTGGCCTCTCGATGACTGCCACTGGAAGAAGGTGTCTCTCTCTCCCTCTCACTTGCTGCTCCCAAAAGAAGGTGTCTGCATTCCAATGATCCTTCTCTCCCTTGATGCTGTTAGAGGTCTGGGTCTTCGGCAAAGTTTAATCGATGTGGTTTGTGGATTGGACTCTGTATTTCACGTTCCTGGTTTCTGGTCGTTCCTTTTTTTGTTGCTGTTTTGGGTGATCTTGTATCAGGTCGGCCTGCAGATAATGAACACTGAGCTGAACTGAATATGTCTGGACTCTTTCAATTTTGTGTTTTCTGTTCTGCATTTTTCTCTCTTTTTTTGTTGCCGTATGTCTGATTTGTTTTTCTAAATGGGTTGGGAGGGTGGAGTCAATGTTTTTCTTTGAACGGGTTCCATGGTTTTTCTTTGTTTTGTGTCTGTCTGTGGGGAGACAAACCTCAGGCTTGTAACCTCATATGTACTTTGATAATGAATGTACTTTGAGTCTTTGAACCTTTTCCAATCTTTCTATATTTAGCCTTTTGAGCATAGGAATAAAACATTATAGAGACTATAAAATGTTAGCACCATAGTGCATGGATAAAGAATGCTGGTGTGATTTAAGATGGCCTCACATCTTACCCTCCTTTCAGTAGGTCACCTGCATCAAATCTTCAATTGCCAATCCTTTCCTTGAGACATTGCGCAGTGGCTGGGGATATCTGTACCCCACTTATGGCATTACACTCTTTGGGATACTGGATGGTGAGGTGGGCTGGAAACACTGAGAACATCAAGGGCTCCTTCAGGTAGTTTGCTGGCAGGAGGCTTGCAGGACACAGAGTAAGAGAAGCAAACAGAGGAGTCAATCAGCATGACTCCATCCTCTGAATGGTGCATCAGATGTGAGGGATGCACCCACAACAACAGAGGAGTTTACCAGGTTGCTGCCTAGATTGGAGAGTATGAGCTATAATGAGAGGTTGGACAGACTTTTTTTTCCCTCTTGAGTGTAAGAGATTGAGGGGGACCTGATAGAAGTTCATTAAGATGTTGTGGGAAACCGCAGACAGAGTGGACAGTCAAAATCTTTATCCCTGACTAGACCATAAGACCATAAAACATTGGAGCAGAATTAGGCCGGTTGGCCCATCTAGTCTGCTCTGCTATTCAATCATGGCTGGTCGTTTTTTTCCTCCTTCGCCCCATTTCTCGGCCTTCTCCCTGTAACCTTTGATACCATGTCCAATCACAAACCTATCGGTTTCTGCCTTAAGTACACCCAACAACCTGGCCTCCAGCTGCATGTGGTAACAAATTCCACAAATTCACCATCCTCTGGCTGAAAACATTTCTCCGCATCTCTGTTTTGAATGGACACCCCTCTGTCCTGAGGCTGTGCCCTCTTTTCCTAGACTCTCCTACCATGAGAAACACCCTTTCCACATCTACACTGTCTAAGCCTTTCAACATTCGAAAGGTTTCAATGAAATCTCCCCCTCATCCTTCTAAATTCTGGCAAGTACAGACCCGTAGCCATCAAACGTTCCTCATATGATAACCCTTTCACTCCTGGAATCATCCTTGTGAATCTCCTCTGGACCATCTCCAATGCCAGCACATCTCTTCTAAGATGTGGAGCCCAAAACTGTTCACAATACTCAAGGTGAGGCCTCACCAGTGCCTTATTAAGCCTCAGCATCACATCCCTGCTCTTGTATTCTGGACCCCTTGCAAGTCCCTATGCATCTCAGACTTCTGGATTTTCTCCCTAGTTAGAAAATAGTCCGCACATATATTTCTACTACCAAAGTGCATGACAATGCATTTTCCCACATTATATTTCATTTGCTGCTTTCTTGCCCATTCTCCTAATCTGTCTGAATTCTTCTGCATCCTGTTTCCTCAACACTGCCTTTCCCTCCACCAATCTTTATATCATCTGCAAACTTGGCAACAAAGCCATCTATTTCATTATCTAAATCATTGATATACAGCATAAAAAGAGCACCAGCCCCTGCGGAACACCACTAGTCACCGGCAGCCAACCAGAAAAGGATCCTTTTATTCTCACTCACTGCCTTCTTCCAATCAGCCAATGCTCTAACCATGTTAGTAACTTTCCTGTCATATCACAGGCTCTTAACTTGGTAAGCAGTTTCATGTGTGGCATCTTGTCAAAGGCCTTCTGATAGTCCAAATATACAACATCCACTGCATTCTCTTTATCTATCCTACGTGTAATCTCCTCAAAGAATTCCAACCTGTTTATCAGGCAGGATTTTCCCTGAAGGAAACCATGCTGACTTCTTACTATCTTGTCCTGTGTCACCAAGTACTCCATCACTTCGTCCTTAACAATTTACTCTAACATCTTTCCAACCACTGAGGTCAGGCTAACCGGTCTATAATTTCGTTCCTGCTGCCTTCCTCCTTTCTTAAGGAGTGAAGTGACATTTGCAATTTTCCAGTCTTCTGGCACCCTACCAGAGTCCAGTGATTTTTGAAAGACCATTAAAATGCCACTACAATCTCTACCGCTACCTCTTTCAGAACCCTAGGGTAAGTTCCTCTGGTCCGGGTGACTTATGTACCCTTGGGTCTTTCAGCTTCTTGAGCACCTTCTCCCTTGTAACTGTACTCACTTCTCTTCCCTCACACACTACAACATCTGGCACACTGCTAATGTCTTCCACAGTGAAGACTGATGCAAAGTACTCATTTAGTTCATCTGCCGTCTCCTTGTCCCCTGTTATTATTTCTCTGGCCTCATTTTCTAGCAGTCCTATATCCACTCTCATCTCTCTTTTATTTTGTATGTTCTTGAAGAAGCTTTTACTATCCACTTTGATATTGTTTGCCGGCTTGCTATCATATTTCATCTTTTCCCTCCTAATGATTATTTTAGTTGTTCTCTGTAGGTTTTATAAGCTTCAAAATCTCTGTCTTCCCCTATTTGTTTTCACATTAGCTTTGACTTCTCTTGTCAGCCACAGTTGTATTATTTTACCACTTGAGTATTTCTTCATTGTTGGAATACGCATGTCCTGCATCTTCCTCATTTTTCTCAGAAACGCACGCACGCCATTGCTGCTCTGCTGTCATCCCTGACAGCAGCTCCTTCCAATTTACTTTAGCCAACTCCTTTCACTGTCATGGTCCAGTCCATAAAGTCCGCTTTCCAGTTCACGGTCTGGTCCATCGACCCTTGCTCCAGGTTTTCCTGTCTACCCTGTTTCTGTTCCTGTTAAGCACTAATTGAGGCAGCTGATGCTCATTGGGTCTGGCTGCATAAATACCTCCAGAGACCAGGGCGTGGCTGCCGGGTTGTTCTTGTCCTTACTCCTTGTATCCCTTCCCTTGCCTTCTGTTTCCTTGCCTGAAGCCCTGCCTTGTCTTGCCGGTAACTCTCGCCTCGCCTGAAGTTCTTGTCTCGCCTTGCATTGCCTGAACACTTGCCCTGTCTTGTTGGTAACTGTCGCCTTGTCTCGCCTGCAGTCTTGTCCTGGAGCCACCCTGTACCTAGCTCCCTTCCTGTCCCTTGCCTCCGTCGGGTGGAGTACCGCGCCCTGCCCAGGTGATCCGCGCCCTAGCCAGGTGATCCATGCCCTGCCCAGGAGTACCGCACCCTGCCCAGGAGGAGCTTCAAGACCCCAAGCCTCAAGTCTCTAGCCAAGCCTCACCTCAAGTTTCTGGTTCCCGGCCTTGCCCCAAGTCTCTGGTCCTCGGCTTCGCCCCAAGTCTCTGGTCCTCGGCTTCGCCTCAAGTCTCTGGTCTCCAGCCGCGCCTCAAGCCTGAAGACTCCAGCCTCATCCAGCCTGCCAGCCAAGTCACGTCCTTGCCTAGTTCTGGGGTCCAAGCCAGAGGCAAAACCCAGGTTCTAAGTCCTTGTCCAGTCTCTGGCTCGGAGTCCAAGCCCGGGATCCTAGCTCTCTTGTCCAGTTCTGTTCCGGGTTCCCGGTTTTCGTGTCCATGTCCTAGCCCTCACCCTGTATCCTAGTCCTGTCCCTAGTACTTCAGTGTCTGTGTCTTGCACTTGGGTCCACCTTCAGCCACCACCTTATGACACTCTCATACCACTGTAATTTCCCTTACTCCACTGAAATATTGCTACATCAGACTTTACTTTCTCCCTCTCAAATTTCAAGTTGAACTCAAAAGTAGAAATGTCATATACTAGAGGGACATACCCAGACTGCTTAGGGAACTCAGCAGGTCAGGCAGCATCAGTGGAGGGAAATAAACTGTTTCGGGATGATAGTCATAGTCATAGTCATACTTTATTAATCCCGGGGGAAATTGATTTTCGTTACAGTTGCTCCATAAATAATAAATAGTAATAGAACCATAAATAGTTAAATAGTAATATGTAACTTATGTCAGTAAATTATGAAATAAGTCCAGGACCAGCCTATTGGCTCAGGGTGTCTGACCCTCCAAGGGAGGAGTTATAAAGTTTGATGGCCACAGGCAGGAATGACTTCCTATGACGCTCTGTGCTCCATCTCGGAGGAATGAGTCTCTGGCTGAATGTACTCCTGTGCCCACCCAGTACGTTATGTAGTGGATGGGAGACATTGACCAAGATGACATGCAACTTGGACAGCATCCTCTTTTCAGACACCAACATGAGAGAGTCCAGTTCCATCCCCACAACATCACTGGCCTTACGAATGAGCCATCATTGGACAAGAGG